>NC_092693.1:22908621-23208621 GCF_964275005.1 Diadema setosum
ACACAAACAAACCAAGAATGATAACAACAATTATCATCACTATGAGAAAATGTTTAGTTTTCACAGGAAAATATATTTCAAATATAAAATATTCTTTGACAGAACACAGTAATGTACATGTATCACAAATCATCAAAACAGCTAATGTCAACAGGTCACTTCAGCTCAGAGAGTGGCTCCGCTCGACAAATGTGTCAATGAGTAGATTGATACAGGCATTTTGACACATTTTTCCTCTTTCCTTTCTAATAATTACTTTTATCTTTTATGTTTGTTTGTTTGTTTGGTTTTTTTTTTGGGGGGGGGGGGGGGTGGGTGGGTAAGGCTTGGCAGGTCATGCCAGTGGTAGTACTGCTTGATTCACAAAACCATGTCATGGAAAGAGACGGACCAAGAAAAAGGGGAGTACTAATAGACAAGATGTCGAGTGAGAATTAACACAAACAACACAGACACACAGACAGATAGCTGTCACTGACAAGAATGAATACAAGTGAAAAAAAAAAAAAAGGTGACAAGACATGTCAATCAGGTAAGTGTTGTAAAAGGCACCTTACTGGTGAAGTTATAGTACTGTTCTGACAAAGGAAAAATGCGAAAAATGAAGAAAATTTCCAATTACAAAACTGTACATACCATATACTCTGGAGTGGTTTAATACTTTCACAGAGTTTGTGAATCAACTGAGATTTTTGACATTTACACCAAAAGTATTGCAAAACATACTTCTATATGGTGGAAATTAACTGTTTCTTGGAAATATTGGTATTTACCACTAAACATTAATGTCAGGCCACCAATTTCCAAAAAGACTCTCGTTTGGTGGCCTGATTGGGCACTCAAGACTCAAAAGAGGATTTTTATGCTTCCACTTATTCTGGGCCACCAAAGTTTCACATTTAAAGATTTCAGATTTAAAGATGTCTGTTTGGGTCACAAGAAAAAAAGTTAGTGCCGAGCCCTGTTCAGGCACTTGTGACATTTTGCTGGAAAGGTAACGGAGCTTATTTTCTAAACTGTATTACAAATATTTACTTTGAAGTGGTTCTGTTATGGGTCTTATTTGTAGACAGTGGGGATTGGGGGGGGGGAGTCTCCGTTGGTAATAAAGAATCATGTTGGTTTCCTGAAGTCCTGAATCATGTGGTTAATGCATCACACTTGTTGATTCAGTCAAAATAAATTGCGCGCTGGTGGATGATTCCCTTGTTGTTTGAGTTAAATGCAAGGATGATAAACTGCGCACTGGTGGATGATGCCCTTGTTGTTTGAGTTAAATGCAAGGATGGGTATTCACACAATATTCTAGTTCAATAAATGACCAGAACCTGTAGGTCGCTTCAGGAAATCTAACTGACATTACATTCTGATAAATAAAAGCCACTGTTAAGTGGAATTTATCCCATGACATATCACACGCAAGTATGCTCACCTTTTCACAGAATGCCAAACACTCATGATATATCTGCACTTGGCAAGATGGTCATTGTCTCTGCCAAGATCACTAAGCAGATAGCATAGAGTTTGATAACCGAAGCAGGCCCCCCCCCCACTTTTTTTGCAACATATAAAGGAATACATAAAATGTCACCACTTTGCCCCCCCCCCCCCCCCAAGTGGCACTAGTGGCACTAGAAAGAAATAGATAAAAACTTGAAATGTGAGCATGGTAAGGCTTTGTTTTTGCACTGAAGACCTTCTATTTTTTTTTTTGCTTGTCAGCTGAAGAAACCCGGAAGTGGTACCCTACAGAAGCTGCGCCGAAGACCTTTTTTTTTAGGTGATCCGAGTATCCTCTCGGATCACCTTCTGTATCTGTACGGATTCTTTGTTGGTTCTTCTTCTTTATTTCTGGACAAAAGTTGTGTATCTACTTACTCAGAAAGTACTCAGAGTATCAATTTCAAACTCATACCATATATGTATCATGTCCCAAAGACGACAAATCTAATGTATCATTGTGATCAGTCGACCATGACGTCACTATGACGTCATTATATGAAAACACATTCTCAATCATATCTCCTTAATGGAATGGAATTTTTCAATGAAATTAACGTCACATATATTTTAAGTTATGCGCATTTTACTCATATTCTAAAAATTCATATTTTCTCTTAAAACGTGCGCGTACGCGCGCGTTGAAATATTTGTATGCTCAAATCGAGCTCAAATTTTTTTGCACACGTTTCAGACCATTTGGAGCATTTTTTGAAAAATTGAAAAAATTGGACGGACGCGTACGCGCGCACACATATACGCACGCACAGCTCATATGCAATAGAAATTTTCAATTTTTTCACACTGATCGGATGCCTGAAATGTCAAGGAATATTTCTACCAAGTTTCAAGTCAATCCGACTCAATATGACGTCATACGGACCCGTCAAAGTTGAAATTCCGCGCGCGCGTCAATGGCGATATACAGTTCAACAATGCCAAAAAACCGCCAATTTTTAATCCGATTTTACTCGTCAGGATGGACGGTGACCCCCCATTTTCTTTACATATTCTGAAAGCTGATGAGTTGTACATGTCAATTCATGGGTTGGCGATGCTGGAAAAATGATTAAAAGATATCAAATTTCTTAATAAAATTAAAAAAGTAAATTTTCAAAATGACGTCATCAAATTTCAAGTTCACTCGAGCGTATCTCACTTATCCTTTGCCAATTTTCACCCAGATTTCAGTATGTTGTAGCTTATTAAATTTTCTTTCATACATGTAATAACAACATTTTGATTGGATGACGGCATCACCTCGTAAAAATGGATTGAATGTAATCTTGTCAAATTTGACCAGTTTACGCGTTATCTCTATGGGAGTGCAGTTTTTCTGGAAATGAAAATTGACATGACTGTCCTTTTCGAGCACTAGCTCACTTAGGCTTCGGTGAATTTCTCCCAGATTTTGATATGTTGTAGCTGAGACTTTGCGCTATCGTAATTGTGCCCTTCGTTTTTTCATACGGTGTCGGGATCACGTCCAAAACTTGGTTGACATTAAAGCTTATCTTCGATGTATTGAGATATTCCTTTCTTTTTGCAACTTTCTTTACAATAACTCAAGAAAAACAAGCCCTATCAGCCCAATATTTTGCACATGTTTAGTTCATGTCACGTACATTATTTCATAAAATAACAACCACTTGATCAGACGTCATCTCGGGTATGTAAATTAGGGTCAAAGGTCATTAATGTATCATCTTGTATCTTGGTGAATACATGTCTTATCTTTCCCATATTTTGCACACGTAAAGACCATGTTACAAGGATCATTTCACAAAATAACCACTTTTTGCTCAGATGCCATCTTGGCTGTGCAAAGTGGGGTCAAAGTTCATATGTACTTCTTTCTTTATCTTCGTTATGACGTGTTATCTCTATGGGAGGGAATTTTTGTAGATGTGAAAATTGACATGATTGTCTTTATCGAGCACTAGCTCACTTATGCTTCGGTGAATTTCTCCCAGATTTTGATATGTTGTAGCTGAGACTTTGCGCTATCGTGAATGTGCCCTTCATTTTTTCATACGGTGTCGGAATCACGTCCAAAAACTTGGTTGAAATTAAAGCTTATCTTCGATGTATTGAGATATTTCTTTCTTTCTGCAACTTTCTTTACAATAACTCAAGAAAAACAGGCCTTATCACCCCCATATTTTGCACTTGTTTAGTTCATGTCACGTACATTATTTCATAAAATAACAACTACTTGATCAGACGTCATCTTGAGTATGTAAATTAGGGTCAAAGGTCATAAATGTATCATCCTGTATCTTGGTGAATACATGTCCTATCTTTCCCATATTTTGCACACGTAAAGACCATGTTACAAGGATCATTTCACAAAATAACCACTTTTTGCTCAGATGCCATCTTGTCTGTGCAAATTGGGGTCAAAGGTCAAATATACTTCATTCTGTATCTTCGTTAGTGTATACGGAATTGTGTACCATAGACGGCAGGTTTGACTCCCTTTTCTAAATGAGAATCTAAACATCACACGGCCAATGTCCGCTAAACACAGATGAAACCGGTGGTCATGCCTATTGGGATCAGGAGACTCAAATCGTTGATTTACGAACAGATCGGATCACCTAATTTGTCAGTGTTGACAAATTCCAAGTCTAGTTTTTCTTCTTGTTGCTGATGAAACCCGGAAGCGATACCAGAAGTCTGAAATGCCCCCCCCCCCCCCCCCACTTTTGAAAACGTGGCACGGGCCATGTGAAGTGTAATGCCATAGCCATCCATCGCCATGGAAACTGGTTCTGAACGACCTCTCCTGGTCCAAATATATGTGCACACTACTGGTGCTAACCATACTTGCATAGCATTCCAACTGTGACATCATCACTTCAGTACTCTATTGTACACGTTCTGACTGTTATCACTGCTTTGGGATAATTCCCAGGGCTACTATATTTACTATATACACTGTTAATTTTACGTAAAGATATTTTCGCAAATGAGGAGGTCACAGACATTTTTGCGAGATGTCGTTTTCGCGAATTGACACCGAGGCTATTGCAAGTGCATTAATACCCTAGCACATGGTGAAATTTTCGCGTGTTCCTAAATTTGTGGTCCAACAGTGACTTGTGAAATTTGCAAAAAATAAACCCTCACTAAAATAACAGCTTATACAGTACTAAGTTAAGTTACCGAAACCTGCATGTATTCATCAAAATAATGCAAAAATCAAAATACAACCCAAAACAAAACTATTGCTTGCTGCAGATGTGATATCCCACAAAATGATAATGATTGCATTCGAGCAATGACACGGCATGTATTTATAGATCTCATGCAATGTTCTTTATCAAGGAACAATTGTCATTTGGAAGGAAATTTGTCGAACAGCTCCTAAGAACCGAAACCAAAAATCCATATCAAGTGGTGTTCTGCCCTGACACATTACAATAACTGCTTCGTGGTTTCAATCTCTCTAACCGGATCATCATCGTGATCGAATGCACTGGCATCGTTTTTCTACGACACTCTATTGAGCGTCACATATCAGGGTTTGGCCAATTGCCATGCTGTTTGGAGAACCTGGCGGATGTCTCGTGGACGACAATAAATGTTTCACATCAAACAAACAAGCCAATTGAGAGGCTCAAACAGGTTTCTGGAGTCTACAGATTGGTTTCATGAGCGATGATTCAAAACTGAAACACCCAACAGCAACGGCACACTCTCTGCTATGTACAAAACACATACCATAGTTCTGTAAGGTGAGGCCTACAGGACACGGTCCACCTTACTTTTCTCCACTAATGGAGAGTGTTTTAGTAAATGATGTGTCTTAAAGTCAGAAAAAAAAAATCCTTAAAGGAGGATTAAACCCAAATATACATGCACATGTATATGGTGTAAGGGAATGCAGCAATATTAGTATACAGTGGATTCCCGTTATAACAAAGTCCTCAGGACCGCCAGTTTTCTTTCGTTATATCGAAATTTTGATATAACCGAACAAAGAAACAATGAAAATACATAGAGCCGATAATATTGCGGCCTGAATATATTTTTCATTGTAACCGGAATTTCGTTATACCGTGTTCGTTATAACAGGAGTGCACTGTAACATCAGCAAAGTTGCAGGAAAATCTGACCATTCATTGAAAAGTATAAAAACTTTTAAAATTGTGGTGCTATCGCTGGATTAGAAGACTACTACATTTTCTGACGTGTCACATGGACAACAATATCAAGAAAATATAAAGGAAAATCAACATATTTTTGCTTTTCGAGCACAATGAAAAAGCATTTGACTTATCTCTTTAAAAAAGCAGGGGGAATAATATTACCCTTCACATAAGTCAGTAACAAGTAAAGAGAATGTGTACAGTTCTCTTCATAGTAAGTGAAATATTGCTGCATTCACTCAGTCCCCACACATACTTGGGCCTTATTCCCTCTTCAACGAGCTGTTTATGTGACACACAAAATGGTCGTGTGTAATGATATGGTTTTACTTCATGAATGGGATTTGCCTAGATTAATCTGCAAATCATTGACAAGACAGAATTCATAGCAATTTCAGTAATTTCATTGAAGCATGAGATCCATTTCATCAGAACAGCAGTCATGAGTTCATGCATGTAGCACCTGTGGAGACGCTTGTCCCACATGAAATGTGCCTCTGTCAAAAGCAGTGAAGATGCAGGAAGTTGAAAAGTCACAGATTTCACCAAAATCAGACAAGTATCAGAATTATATGTATTCATAAGCATAAGTTCATAATTCCCCCAAGTTTACTGATGCCGATGGCAATTGCAGTCATCACTATGCCAGAATTTTACAGCACAAGTCACAAAAACGACATCATCATCAACAAGATTGGCAGAATATGGGCACATGCATGTCTAATGCTCTTCACTGATTTCATTACACATCTATATGTCATACGCATGTAATTATAAAAAATAAATAAAACCACAGATGGACTTCATAGCTAGCATTATCTCACCAGAGATAGCACTTAACAGAGGAAAATGCATCAAAACCACTGTAAAAACTGACTCATATGGGCGGCGAGGGAAGACGTCTGATCTGCCGACTCACTTCCATTTGAAACTGAGAGTGCGGCTACTCACACCTCACACTCTTGTCATCATGTAGAATCAAACAAATAATCAATGATTATGCCTCAGATATACAGCTCTTGAACAGACCGCTGCAAATAATACTAGCAGGAACTGCTCAAGAGGTTGGCACTTAAAGGACAAGTTCACCTTCATATACATGTGGATTGAGTGAAGGCAACAATATTAGTAGAGCACATCAGTGAAAGTTTGGGGAAAATCGGACAATCCGTTCAAAAGTTGTGAATTTTTAAAGTATCTGTGCAGTCACTGCTGGATGAGAAGACTACTGCAGTGTATGATGTCACATGCATACAACGATATAAGGAAAATAAAAAAGAGAATTTCACACAACTTTACCTTTTGAATAAAGTGCACATTTCTTTGACTTGTCACTGATGCATGTTCTGGGTAATATTATTCCCCCTGTCTTCTGAAAGGGAGAAGTCGAGTGTTCTGTTGTTATGCGAGAAAAGTGAAAATATGTAGAATTTTCTTTACTCTTTCTTTATACCGTTGTACACATGTGACATCACAAGCTGTTGTAGTCTTCTCATCCAGCCATGACTGAGCAGAAACTTCAAAAATTCATAACTTTTGAACAGATTGTCCGATTTTCCTCAAACTCTCATTGATGTGTTCTACTAATTTAGCTGCATTCACTCAACCCACATGTCTATGAAGGTGAACTTGTCCATTATAAGTGGTATCATCCTAACTTGGCATATTTAGTGAATTTCTGTTGTAACTGAATGGCTTTATCATTAGACAGTCACTTTTACTATCACTCACAATAAGCTTGGCTGTCAATTCTGCTTTTTTTTTTCTTCTTTTTATAATGTTTTGTAATTTTGTGGGCAAATTTATTCTAACTTGGAAACAACAAAGTGTAAAAGTGCATGAGTTGGAAGTCTGCAAACTCGTAATACACATAACACATAAAAACAAACATTTCATATCCATACCATACACACACAAATGCATGCCACATGCATGCATGTAAAATGTATATGTAAAATCATGCCTGTGCCTCAAAACTAACATACAGTCACAATGGGCAATTTCCATGTAGGCCACAAAAATTATGTGTTTGGGGTCAACAATACTGATTTTCATTTTGCAGAAGGAAGTAGTCCTTTTTTATTTGTTAGTATGAAGTCTGGACGTCTAAAATTCAGTAAAGAGACCACTTGTCAATTTTATTATTATTTTTTTTTTTCTCCAGAATCATGTTTCATCTGAACGCTATTCAGATGCTTCATTTTTTACTCACGAGTAGCGTGCAAGTGTTTGAAATCCCTACAAGAACTTCTCTCAATATCAAGCAGTAGATCTAAAACACTGGAATAATCATGAATGGAATGTACTACACGAGCACGTAACATTTCAGGACAATCTGGCAATCTCTTCACAGCAATTGCTACAGAAAGTTGAAATTCCCTCCTGTGGAAGCATAACAGAGAAGTCAATTGATAAATACCAGTTTATATCAGTTATTCATGGTAAAGAAATTTTATTTCTGATACTGTACGAGCTGAAATTTTCGCGTACAGATATTTTCGCGAATTGGTACTGCGAGGACTTTTTCGCGTGTTGTTAATTTCGCGGTTGCGAGTGTCTAACTGAACTTAGTTATTTGCGCGTTGTTATTTTCGCGTGTTGTTATTTTCGCGATTCAAAGGCGATTCGCGAAATTCGCGAAAATAAAACCACCGCGAAAATTTCAACTCGTACAGTAAACTATACACAACTTGGAAGCAGAGAATATCTTCCTTCCAATTCTGATCTAAAGTATATATAAAAAAAAAAAATCTTTTGGCAAATTATTATTGGTATTGCAAAGGAAGATCACATCTGTACATTCAACTTTAGATGTATTGCACCATCAAAACTACCTGCTGACTACAAATTTCTGCAAGCTCAGGGAATGCGAACCTCCTCCAACACAAAGGCCTTCTGTTCTACGGTACTGGAGTCCCCTGTGGTAGATCTCAGAAGGCACGTGAGTGGGCCTAAATGATCACCCAGGATGCGCTGAAGATCATGCCCCCCTTCGGATGCAGCGGATGAGGACAGGAGGCCCTCTATTGTCGACTGCAGCACC
Source organism: Diadema setosum (assembly GCF_964275005.1). Taxonomy (NCBI): domain Eukaryota; kingdom Metazoa; phylum Echinodermata; class Echinoidea; order Diadematoida; family Diadematidae; genus Diadema; species Diadema setosum. The sequence continues at coordinate 22,917,319 of NC_092693.1, forward strand.
TTTAATAGGAGACATTGAAGCAAACTGTTTGGAGATCCTCTCCTTATTACTGTATACACTGTTATTTTCACGTACAGATATTTTCACGAATGAAGAGGTCACAGACATTTTCGTGAGATGTTGTTTTCGGAAATTGACACAGTTGCGAACGTTAACACACTAACACCCAAGTGCATACAGACGTTTTCATGTGTTGTTAAATTCGCGATCCAACTATGATTGGCTAAATTTGCACAAATTAAACCCTCGCGAAAATAACAGCTTATACAGTTTTTGGAAAATTTGCCTAGATCAAAATGGCTGACAACCAAACTTAATTCAATATCCATAAAATCATGCAGGTTTAAGAAGCACATCAACTCTACCTCCTTCTCTCTCTCTCTCTCTTTCTTTCAATAGGTTTGTGATAACTCTGGTCAAAGTAATTTATCATACAAATCCTAAATCTTTTTGTTAGCAATAAATAGCTGAGAAAAAACCTCAAAAACAAACAAACCCCCCCCCCCCCCAATAAACCATTATGGCTTATCTGCATAACTTTAACACCAAATCAATGTTTCATTTACACCTTAACTTCATGACACTACCTTACATGATTCACTGAGGTTTGAGAAGTATATACACTGTAAGAAAAAAAAAAAAAGAGAGGAAATTGTGCATATTTCAACAACAACAACAACAACAACAACAACAACAACAACAACAACACCAACACCAACACCAACAACAACAACAACAACAACAACAACAACAACAACAACAACAACAAATCTGATATAACCCTACCTGAACCCTCACTGAGTGCATAGCCAGGGGCTGTTCACACTTTAAGAAGATAACAAGGTGCATTCTCGTCAGCGGAGACAACAACAACAACAACAACAACAACAACAACAACAACAACAACAACAACAACAACAACAACAACAAATCTGATATAACCCTACCTGAACCCTCACTGAGTGCATAGCCAGGGGCTGTTCACACTTTAAGAAGATAACAAGGTGCATTCTCGTCAGCGGAGACAACAACAACAACAACAACAACAACAACAACAACAACAACAACAACAACAACAACAAATCTGATATAACCCTACCTGAACCCTCACTGAGTGCATAGCCAGGGGCTGTTCACACTTTAAGAAGATAACAAGGTGCATTCTCGTCAGCGGAGACAGGACGTCCTGACGGCATCCAGAGCAGTGCAGTGTGAACCCACTTGGGACAGAAAGAACAGAACCGTTAAAGTGGAAAACCAACTCGGTGTCCAAGATGCTTTCAGCAAATTGAATGAAATCTCATCAAGAGAATAAAAGAAATATTACTGAAATCTGACACACTGGCCTGTACATAATAGTATTACTTACCTCGTACATGTGTTATGTGTTACGGCCACATCAGGGCAATAACCCCTCCCCCCCCCCCTTTCCCCGGCTAAATTTTGGTTTGTGATTAGGTTAGAGTAAAGATTAGGGTTAGAGTTTGGGTTACAGTTAGGATTAGGTTCATGATTAGGATTAGGGTTAGGGCTAGGGTCAGGGTAAGGGTCTGGGGTAATTGCTTAGGAGGTAATTGTCCTAGACCCTTTATGTCAATAGTCTAGCAACTGCATACCCTTTCCCTTAAAAGAAGACAGTAGACAATGTACAGGTCGAATACCTCATGATCTGGAAATTTGCACTAAATGAAACCTGTTCATGTATTTTGATTACCGGTACCTTTTTTTTTTTCCCATCAAATTTACTTCATCACTCAGAAAAGTATCAACTGTTGATAGAATTAAAGTAATCCACAATTAATCATTTAACATGATGGATATGACTGACTCTCATCTACATCTTTCAAACAAGTGGATTTTAGCAAAGCTTTATGTGCATGTCACTGAGAAACTTGTGAGGAAGTGAAAAAATCCCTAGTATTATATGTATATATGCTATGTAACTGGCACCACTGCAATGTATTTCCTGGAAACATGAAAATCGGCAACTCTATGATTATCTAACTACATCTTTGACTTTAATGAAAACTTTCACCATCTGTTGCTGTGATCTTAACTAAGTCATTACAGTGAACTTAAACGTGGCATGGGTTTTCACTTTACGGCTGTGCAGAGTGAACTTGTTGGGACTAGCGGAAATAGTAATATGCATCCTGTCAGACACATTTTGCTTTATTACCACTTATCACCCCCCCCCCCCCCCCGTCACAACGAAAGTCAGTTTCAATCACTATCCCACGTTCATGAGGTGAAAATTTAACACAGCATTTAAAAGTATTGTTTACCATCAGAAGCAGTGATTAAAAAAAAAAAAAAAAAAAATGTTGGAGTTTCACATTTGACGCATATGTGTAGATTAGTTGCATAACAAAACATCCCAACATATAAAGATTTTGCAATACAGCCTAAAATATAATGAATTATCACTATTCTTCTAAGCAAACCATAACTGTAGACGGTTTAGTCAAGAAACAATTTTATTATAACTATTGTTCACATTTTGTATATTTAACAATACTTAAGACTGATTATATGGATTAACATTTTTGGTTGTTTCTATCCCTAATTCATATTTTAGAACTATTTTGAAGCACTAAAGCTGGTTTTTGTTTAATCTGCAAAATGGCAAATAATGCCTTTAATTCGGAGTCACATTGATACACACATGACAACACTAATAAAAACAAAAACTCTCGCATAATACCCGTCCTTTGACTCTAATGACCACTTTGTTGGTCGTTATCGGTCCATTGTGTCAACACTCTATTGTTTTCTGCAGACAAACTGAATAACATCCTTTGTTTTTCTTTTTGTCTTCACTGTAATAGATACAGAAATGGAGCAAATACCAACCTGCCCTTCCCTCCATCCAAATGGTTGTTTCCGCAGTGTGGACAAGCCGGCCAGCTGAAGGCAGACTCCTCCTCCACACCAGTAATCAAACCTGTGTGTGTGGGTGGATTTGTGTAAGTATGTATCTGTGTCATCATCATATCATACACAATGGAAACGTAGAAATTGTGCTATGCTAGGCCAACACTGTAAGGCTGTGCTCAAGGCTTGTGGTGGTTGATGAGGAAACACACTTGATAACAGAAATCTTAAAGGGTAACCTTTTCAGGGAGTATTTCAGCTTTCAATAAGGGCCCTAACACTAGCCACCTATGGTCTATGATGACATGTCTGATACTCAAAGGAAAAGAAAATTGATTTTTCATACAACCTGTTCAATTAATTTTCTTAGTGAGTGTCCTGAGGAATAAAAATCAATATGCTCCATGAGTGGAAAGAAAACATCTTTTTTTTTTTTTTTTTTTTATTGACATTTGACATTCCAACACAAAACACAGGCATTCCTGATGACTAAAACAGCAACTTGAAGTTGATAAACTATATAAAGTTTGATGATTTGATGGGACAAATACTGTATACGCTATAATTTTCGCGTACATAAATTTTCGCGAATTGCCGCTGTCACACATTTTTGCGAGTGGTTAAATTTGCGATTGGGGGACCAGAGCAAATATGAAGTGGCAAAGAAAGTGTGAATTTTCAACTTACGAGCAAATAAGAATGATACTAGTTATACACTGCATGAAAAAGACTTACCAAACTCTGCGAACTAGTAAGTTAGAATTCAACATATTTGAAGTGGTTAAGTCCATCGCGCTAGATTTCTGACGAGTGGTCCCCTTGCGATAATGGATTGGCTGTCTACAGTATTCGTAAGTAGACGTGGACGTGCCTAAACAAGCTTAGCCAGTATGGTCTGTTCGGTGACATGGTATACTAGTATGGAAATGTTCGTATCATCAAGGCATGGGATTCATTTTGGACGGTAATGTTTTTGTGTGTAGTTAATTTCGCAAATAGCTCCCTACTCGCGAAATTCGCGAAAATAAAACCCCCACGAAATATATAGCGTATACAGTAATTTGTGTAACACTGTTTTGTTTGAACTGATTTGTCGATTTCCTTTTTCACAATATGCTTCAGTCAGTGACTTTGAGCTCCCTCAAAAAAAAAATGCATGAAAAAAAAAAATGCATGAAAAAAAAAAAAGAAGACAATCTGAGTTTATGAGTCAACAATTACAATGACATTGTGCATTCTAAAACAAAGGGAAAAGAAAATTATGATATTATTTTAGAATTTTCTAACGGGAAAAAAATCTGAGCTTGAAACTGATGCCTCCTTTTCCAAGTCTTAAATACATTGTACCATTTTTAGGTAAGATTGGTTGAAAGTGAACAGAATCTGAAGAGAGCTGCCTACCAGTACACCCATCAATTCTAAGTACAGCACAAAGAAGCAGGTAGGAAAAAAAAAAATAGCAAATGACCTAACAAACACTACACAATACTACACAAATAAATAATAAATCTGTAGAGCACAACTATAATCTAAAATGCATTCATTCTCCTACATTGTTGATTGAAGTTCTGCAAGCTAGTCTATTTTGATTACCCACTGCAGGCTTGTTTCCTGCCAAGATGCATAGAGATTTAGCAACAGCAAACTACTCAATTTTTATAAGCTGCTCCATAATCAAATGGCTGTACAACCAAAGTTTTGTTTCTGCAGGTATTACTTTTTCCGGTAATTCCCCCCCCCCCCAAAAAAAAAAAAAAGAGAGAAAAACTAGAACTATAGCGACTGGTATGCCTCCGTCATAATGCATGGTTCTCCTAATAGGTCTATAGTACATCTTGACAATGTGTGACGACAGTTTCACACAATTGACAATTTATAAAGATGACATGTTTGTCACAAATGTGTTGATTGTTCACTTTCCTTGAACTAGGTTTAATTGGATGAATGACATGACCCTGCATCACAAAACCAACAAAAAGTCGCCAGACATGGATTTTGAGTTATGAGCATATTCTGAAAGAGCAGACCTTAAGCTTTAAAATTATGTACAACTCAAATCAAATGGACTCTCCTAAGTTATCTACATATTGGAAAGAAAGCACACACTCAGGAAAAGTGTGAACTGAGAAAAGAGGCTCTGAAGCACAGGGTCTATTCAAGCGCTTAAACGTTTACCACGCCGCACTAGCTGTGCTATGAATAGGACAAAAAGCAGGATGTAAACCACCGGAGTAACAACAATGAAGGGATTATCAGATTAAGTTGAAATTGAGCATTCTTTATTAACACATTCGGTCCATGATTGATGCCAACTTTAAATGTAGTAACATCATCCTTTCTAAAGTTATTTGAGTTGAAAGTGAAGATGTGTACAGGGTTTTTAAGACAAGAAAAGGGGATTGTACAGACACACCCAATCACACTATTCTAAAAGAAAGCGTTCGAGATAAACTGCTAAATAAACACACTTTCCTGTTCGTTTTAAGATCCCAAATTGTAGCATAATGTAGAAGAAGACTTGCTCTTTCGGAAAATATGAAAAAGTCAAGATTGGCTAAGTTTACCCATTTCACCTATTTTCAGTCCTCAAACAAAATCAGCATGTGTGACTTTTTGTGCATTTTGTGGTGCACAGTCACATATTGTCTAAGAGTGCAGGTATTTGGGGATTTGAGGATTTTTACTTGACTTTTGGGTAGTACGTGTATACACTAAGATTCAAGAAAATACCTTCAGGCATTGCATAGATATGGGAAAAATATTGAAATTTTGAGCATTTGACCATGAACTTAGAACTTTGACCTTATGGCCCAATTTTTTTTTTTTTTAAAGGAATCTTTACCTGGTGATACATATATACACCAAGTCTCAAGAAAATACCTTCAGGCATTGCATATATACGGGGGAAATAGTGAAAATTTGAGCATTTGACCTTGACCTTTGACCTTGAGTATGTGCAACCAAAAGTTGACAGGCACAACTTCATCCATTCATACATACACATGCCAAGTTTCATTTGGACAAATGATTCTTAAGTTACGCTGTCCACAAAATTGAGGCACAAAAACCAAAGAAGAAGAAAAAGAAGAAAAAAGCAACCCCCAAACCAACCAAAACAAAAACCTTAAAAAAAGGTAATCATCATTCATGGACTGACCTTCCACAGTGACCAGGGAAAACAGTCTAGAGACTGCGCTGAGAGATTGTGGTTGAGGGGTTGCCATGGTAATATAGGCCTGGAAGTCATCTTCACCAAGTTCAACCGCTTCAGTCTGCACAATGATAGTGCTGTAACCGTCAGCACCAAAATCTGTGCCTGGATAGCAATGTTGTATAGAAATATAGAAATCACTGTATGCAGGGCATTATTTGCTAAAACACTAAAACATATAATAATTGTAAAAAGTTGCGGAAAGGTGAAGTGAAATCAGACAGAGAATGTTACAAAATATACAGAGTTACAAAGTTCAGGTGCAGCATGAAATAATGTATACAATATCATATCAAAGTATAGGTATTTTAAAACATTTGGCCATTGAAACATTCTTTTTTGTTGGTTTTAATTGTTTTCTATAGCGTGCAAACTGACATGAATCACAGGTTGGCTTAAATATAATATTGACTGGCTCTCCCTGAAGGTGGAACATCATATCATACAGAGCACTCCTGCCAACTGCCATAATTAATGTGGTTATAACGAATCTCTCGTTACAGCAAAGTTAAAATTCACGCAACAAAATATATATTTTTGTACACTTTATTGTTTGGCTGTAGTGAAATTTCGATATGAATAGAATTTGAGAAAAACTGCCGGTTCCGAGGACTTTGTTATAATAGGAGTCGTCTGTACTGCCTCAATATGGGTCATGCTCTAGCAGCTTAATAGTTTCCCATTTAAGGTAAATGGAAATCATAGAATCTTATACTTTCTTCTTTGTTTGTAGTCAGCTAGCCCCCTTCCCCACCCCCATTGTATCTAAAATGAATTTGCTCATGATATTACAATGTATTGTAACTCACTGGTTGACAATGAAAGCAACAAACTGATTATCTGTCAAATCGACACCTTTTCACACAGGGCTAAGTTTTCTATCACTTGGGTGGTATATATTGTACGGGGATAACAATTATGCCCCCTGGTGTGTATAGCTCACCATGTTGTCCCAGGGTCGTGACCACATCCTTGCATTGTACCACCACCCTCCGCCCACCAGTCTGCAGCGTGCGTGACATGGCTTCCGGCACCGTGCAGGATTGGTGTATTATCAGGCACACAAAGTCCTTGTCCTGACCATGTCCCCTGGTTGCTGCTGCAGGCACGGCGCTCGAATCCCCCACTGGGGCCCCCCTGGCCACTGGCTCTTTGATCAGGGATGGGCCACTGAGGAACAGCAGCCAGCTCCCTGTAGGGCTCTCGGCCCAGGGGCCCGGTAGTGGCTGGATTTCCTGGCCCGCTGGCACCATGAAGAGGGCTGTAGCCAGAAAACTCACTCTTTCCCTTGATGACCGTGATATCTGGAATGAAAATGGGGAAATACGAATAGACCAGAGTATTAGAACAAACCTAATTTGAAGATCAACTCTACAGTTATAATGGTCAACATAATTATCATGAATGATCAAGGCACTGGAAATGTAAGAAATGGAGTTATGTTTGGTGGTATGATATTAAAAATCTTACCATCATTAAACATGTATCACTTTCACATACTATTAGACATTTGTACTTATGCATGAATTAACATGGTATGTTAGTGGCTATCATACTTTTTGCGAGCCTTCTAATATATCACAAGCATGAAACTTTCACAAATTGGAGGACATGGCCATTTTTGTGGCATAAAACATTTGTGAAGTGCCACTGGCATTCAATGCACTTTGTAGACAAAACCTGTCTCAAGCATTTGAATTTTGCGAATCTTGGCTCCTTGCAAAATTTGCTAAGGTTTCATGCATGCAACAATTTCTGGTTTTACAGTCAACTGCAAAAAAACCAACAAAGAAACAAACACCCTAAAATCAATAGCTTTTTTTATATTTCCTTTTCTTTTTCTTTCCCCCCCCCCTTTTTTTTTTTGGGGGGGGGAGGCACTTTTTGCCATTACAGGCTTCATTTGTAAGGAAATCTCTATTAGCAAGCAAAGTCACCAGCTATGACAAAGGCAATGAGAACAGCCTATTAAACACAAGACATCATAAAAAATGACTTCATGTCGTCAGAAATGGTTCACAAGCTGGTAATGAATACACAGACAATATGGATAAGAGGATGGAAGCAAAAAGCTGTCAGTCCCCCCCCCCCCCTCCCCTCTCAGTCTCCCCCCCCCCCCCATCTTACTTTACCTCTATCTCTCTATCTGTCTACCTATCAATCCATCTTCTGTCCACCTACTGATGTATCTATCCACCTTCTATCTATCTATCTATCTATCTTTCTACCTATCTATCCATCTATCTAATGGTATTCCTCTCCTTATGGACATCAGTTTTTACACACAGGGGATACATAATTTGTGGAACTATTTTTAAGATGGCGAAAGTACATCAATTTTTCTAGAGCTGGAAAGAGGCGACACCAGTTAGTTTTGATTTTAGACACTAGACACTGAACTGCCAGAGCTTCTAAATATCCACTGCAATCAGATTTATGAGACAGAATGCAAAACGATTTGACCCCGGTAGCCAAGGCAGTAATGGGACAACACCTTTCATGGGCCAAAATGACTAGCTCTGATGATGATCAGAATAACAACAGCCAAAGAAATCCCAGTTGCCATGGTAATGGTTAATTGCAGAAGATTTTTACTGAAACAATGCCAATCCTTGGGAAATGCAAACTTTGGAGGCATAATTCTATGCAATATTGACAACAGTAATCTGACCAATGGACAAGTATATGGAACACGACACTTCGATCTCCAGTGCAAATTTTCATCAATAAATAATGAAGCAGGAAAAAAAAAATCCTGCAAAGGGACTACAAATTAGACTAATAAAGGTCACAAAAAAAATTTCAAGTGGCCTACTTCTGATTTTTTTTTTTCACCCTCCCCCCAGCATGCATTGCAAAAACATGTTATGTCGACGCCATGTATTCTGTGCCTGACAGGAAAGGCAGTGTTCGCAAAGTTTGCAGCGGAAGAACATAATCTACCCATGGCCCTGGGAACAAACTCATCTGTGTCATTTCCACAAGGTACAACACATCATTGTTTTTGTGCTAACATCATGTGTCTTTCAATAAGTCCTTGACGAATCAGTCCTTCTTTTATTTTTTTTAAAGGACTTTTGTTCTTTGCCAGATAATAAAAATTGTGAGAAAACACATACAACTAATTGCAAATGCTCTTATGAGGATGAGCATCGCAAATAATTGCTTATACTTGTCTTCTTGCATCATATTTCAAAGCATTCCATCAAATGATTATCTTTACTGACTTCTTCTTCAAAATCAAGAGAAAGAATTCCCCCTTTACACATTTGTGGCAAAGATCATGAAATACATATTCATATTTCATGAGAATGTCCCAGTGTAAAGCCAATTTATGTTATCACTTAGATGATGATGATGATGATGATGATGATGACGATTATCATCATTAGTAGCAGCAGCAGCAGCAGCAGCAGTAGTAGTAGTACTTATCATTATCGTTTTTATTCATTTGGTTTTTAATCACAATTACCAACATTACATAATACAAAATCAGAACATACAATGAAGAGTTATGGGTGGACCAGGCTGGGCAGGTCTGGAAGAGCTAAGTAAATGACTTGGGCCCTCAGGCCATCCTCCCCAACCCACCTGGCATACCTGCCAACATTTCAAGATGAAATATCTTACTCGTGGATTGCAAAAATCTTATTTTATATGCAAACTGAAATCAAAATCTTACTTTCGGTCAAATCTTCAGAAAATACACATGAAAGGTATATCTAAATATTTTTTAAAAATTTGATTTTTCTGACAGAAAATCTGATTTTGCTATTCTTAATGTAAAAAATCTTACTGAATCTGATAAAATCTTACTAGTTGGCAAGTATGACCTGGTGCACCCAAGACAGTAGCAGTAGATTATCAATGAGAAAGACAATCAAGACATTGTATCTTCCATTGCTTGACGACAAGTTTTAAACTTATTTCTGCTGTTGAAATATTACATTTGTTATTTTTGCAAATTCAAAGCAAAAACTCTAACTGTCGTTGGCTTCAAAACCGAGCTGAAATGTAACAACGTTCTACAGTATTAGCTAACAAAGAAGAGTGTTTAATTATCGCTTCATTTTCAAGAGTGGAAAATTGATTTTGATACTTAAACAGGAACTGCTTAAACAGAACTCTTTTTATTTTAGGGCAGAGTATTTCACACTTCATATTGACGCTTTGTGAAATCATGTATTAACATTTTGTTTGATTTAAAAATCATGTGTCTATGGAAATTATCACACATGTAAGATATAAGCCAAAAATTTAGATTGCACAGAATAGTTTGAAGTACTGCAATGTAGGACCACTTACAACCCTTGTCCCAAATTGCAAAATTAATAAAACTGTGACATTTCAGTGAATGTTGCTGGGCATCTGGGCTAAAAGCCACTCAAAACATTGCAAGAAAAAGTGCACACCTGAGGTAATTTTTTTTTCAAACTTTGCATAAATTTTTTCTAACATCTTTAAATTGTAATAGTCATCACAGAAAAATCACAATATTTGTGATGTGACTTCAACTCAATGTTTAGATTTCTCCCACTGAGGCATGCACAAAACCGGCAACCAGCTACCCAGGCCATTGTTACATCATTTTTTTTTTTTATTTATATGTTTTATTTCGAAATCACATAAAATCACAATATTTACAAATAATCATCAATCAGCAAACACGAGAAAAAGAAAAAAAAAAGAAAAAGTGACAAGAGCAATTCAGAGATAAAATAAAAAGAGAACCACCATGATTCATCAATAAGTAGTAAGGTAAAGCTTCCTCAAAGACCCCCGTCTCATAACACACCCAGGGAGAATGGCTCCCCCAGTGGGGTCCCCAGGTCTGAAAGAGGACCATACCCTCTTATTCAACGACAAAAGTCACACCATATCCTACACAATCAAACTTTACTCATCTAATCATCCCTCAAAACTACACATTCTCAACTCATCTCGAGACATCTTTAGCATTGTAATTCAAACCACTACATAAAGCCTAAATCAGACCTGGAAATCCCTGACAGGAAAAGATTACATTACAGACTGTTTTAAAAAAATAAAAAAAAAATAAAAAATAAAAAAAATTAGAGCCTAAAAAATTCCAAAACCATTGAGCAATTAGTTCATGTCCAAGGCGCGCCAACAAAGTTGGAGAAAACAAAGGCCAGACAGAGGGCCGGCAAATTCACTAACTACAATGTAGTACTACACATGGTTGTACTTTGTATCAGCGACAGATCATGGAGATTCCAATGAGCAAAATACAATGACAAGTATTCAGCATACCAATACACAATATGAAATAAACTTAATCCAAGGGGTATGAAACAATTTTAAAGTAACATTTAAACATATCATAAATCAAATCTCCATTTTTTGAAATGTAAAGTAAGCTTATTTCTTTTCTTAGCTAAATAATACTCTGTTTCTTTTTGCTTCTTAATGAAACTCTTAAAAAAATCAACAGTTGGTATTTCATTCCTAAATTTACAAATATAAAGGTAATATTTTACAACTAATACAAGGTATGTTAAAAACTGATCTGATAATAAACCAAATAATTTTTCAAAATTGGAGAGCTTAAAATTGTTAATGTGGATTTCTATTATGTTTACTACATATCTCCAAATTGGTATAACCTTCTCACAATCGCAAAACAAATGAACCATAGTCTCTTCCATTTTCCCACAAAATGTACAGTTTGGTGAGTCTTTCCTTTTAATTTTATACAAAAAAGCATTCAAAGCTATGGATTTGTGAAAAACTTTAAAATAAAAAGAGCGTAACCTAGTATCAATAGTGCAAGTAAAATTAATCTTGTGTACATTATCCCAAATGATATCATCAGGGACTGTTATTTGACTTTTCCAATATTCATATCTTTTCTCAGGGACATGTAGCACATTTAATATTTTGTAAGCATGTCTGGGTACTTTTTTCTGGGCATTCAAATCAATAACCAAAGAATCACAAATATCTAAATTATTCAATGCAGTATCGTCCAACCATCCATTAGGAATATTCCTTAATAAGAAATTGAATTTTCTTCTGTCTGTATGGGGAATATCAAAATCTAAAATCAATTCTTCAAATAATTTATGACCAGGGAGGGGTGGGTTCAACAAGTCGGAAATTCCCAAAACATTTTTTTCGTACCAAGTTTCATAATAGAAATACTTTTTTGATTTTGAACGAATCAATCTATTAAACCACAGCACTTGACAAGACCCAATCTCAGAAAATTTAGAATCATAGGATTCTAAAGTGGCATATTCTCTATAAATATACCAAGTACGTAATGACTCAGCCACTTGTGAGTTTTGCAAAGATCGCAAAATTGTTTCTGGGGCATATGCTTTCCAAAGAATCTTGGGGTCTCTATGAAATTTCTCTAGGGCCAATAATTCAATAGATTTCCAGACAGACTCATAATTTTCATCTAACAAACATTTAACCCATGTCATTTTTTGAGCAAGTGCAAAAGCCCATGGATCAATCATTTTAAGACCACATTGAATATAGTCATTATACAAACATTTTCTTTGAACTCTATCCCTACCACCATTCCAAATAAACTTAAAAAAGAGACTATTCAAATCATTAAAAAATTTTTGAGGGATTTTTATACTAAGCACAGAAAAAAGATAAATTAACTGTGGCAAAACAAGGGACTTTATTACGCATACTTTACCAATTAAAGAGAGATTCCTCATCCGCCAGCAGTTTATAGTCTGTGCCATTCTTTTTAACTTCTCTTTATAATTAAGATCAAATATCAAACCCAAATCCAAAGAAAAATTAACCCCCAAGGATTTAAAGTCAGAAGTTTTCCATGTGATTCCTTGATTTCTCAAAGGAAAATCTTTACATCCCCTCTTTGACCCAATCCAAAGTGCCTCTGTTTTGGTTAAATTAATCTTACATCCAGAATATCTACCAAACCTATCCAAAATATCAAACAATACACCAAAAGAATCTCTAGTTCCATCTATAAAACAAACAGAATCGTCAGCAAATAAAGAAATCTTCACTTCATGATTATTTATCTTTATCCCATTCAACTGCTCATTCTGTCTTATTAATAAGGCCATGACCTCAATAACAAACAAAAATAAATATGGAGATATGGGGCAGCCCTGAAAAATACCTCTTTGCATGGATATACGATTGGTTAAAAAACCATTGTTTAGAACGTAAGACTTCCGTTCAGAATATAATGTCTTTATCCACTCAATAAATGTATCTCCAAAATTAAACTGTTTTAATGTCTGAAAAAGGAAGTTATGATTAACACTATCAAATGCCTTTTCAATATCAAGTAATACTATAGCTCCAGGAACTTCATTAACCTGAGTATACTCAATAATATCAAAAATTAATCGAACATTATGACTTATATTTCTGCCTTTTAAAAAACCAGACTGATCTGAGTGAATGAGAGAGTGCATAAATATTTTAATACGTTCTGCGAGACATTTTGCTAATATTTTATAATCAACCGTCAATAGTGTAATAGGACGATAATTTTTTATCAACAATTGGTCCTTATCTTTTTTAGGAAGAAGAGTAATAACACCATTTCTCTGTGATACAGACATCATTCCATTTTGTAAAGAAAAATTATAAGAGTTCATCAACATGTCACTTATGTCAGGCCAAAATACTATGTAAAATTCAATAGGAAGTCCATCAAATCCAGGAGTTTTATTAATTTTCATCGATTTGATAACATCAAATATTTCTTGTTTAGATAAAGGTTTTTCCAAAATTTGTTTTTCATCATCAGTCAATTTTGGAATATTCAAATCATTGAACAAATCCTGACGTACATTTTCATCAGCCATATCTTGATGCTCAGGGTTGGAATACAGTTTATTATAAAAAGCATGTATTTCTTGCAAAATCTTGTCAGGGTCAGAAATCAAGTTTTCTTTTTCATCCTTCATTCTACTAATCGTTTTCGTTTGCCAAGATCTGTTTTCTAAATTACAAAAATACTTTGAATTTTTTTCTCCTTCTTCTAACCACCTTACCCGAGATCTTATAATCAAACCTTTAGTTTCAAAATCATAAATTTTATTTAAATTATCTTCTAATTTTTCTAAATCTAATAACAAATGTTTATTTTTTGAGACATCCTCACCTAACTGCGAGTTAATTTTATGAATTTCATTTATAAGACGTTCCTTTTCTTTATTCCTTTCTTTTTTTTTCCTAGCAAAATACTCAATACTAGTTCCAGTTATAACACACTTCAGGGCATCCCATTGAGTATTAGGGTTACAATCAGACCCTTCATGAATTTGTTTGAATTCAATTATTTTTTCTTTAATCAATTTAATATAATCTGCATCATGGTGTAAATAATGACAATTAAGCTTCCAGTAACCTCTACCCCTCGAAGGAAGATTATCATTAAAATGAATTGAGACTACTGAATGGTCCGACTGAATTCCTGGAGAAATTTTAGATTTAATACAGTTTCCAATGAAATTGCTTGACACCAAAACATAGTCCAATCTAGATAACACCTGAGGTGTCTTTTGGTGCCTAGTATACTGTCTTAGTGTTGGGTGAAAATGTCTCCAAACATCAATCAAATTATATTCTTCAATAATATCAGAAAATATATTACTAACCCTAACATTGGAATGTTGCTGACGAGTACCCTGATAATCTAAATGGCTTACTACCGCATTAAAATCTCCACCTATAATTAAAACAGAATTATCAAATTTATCAATTTCTGCAAAAACTTCTAATAAAAAATCTGGGTCATCTTTGTTTGGGGCATAAATATTTACTAATGTCACAGGTATATCATTCAGAACAGCGTTTAAAATTAAGAATCTACCATTAATGTCATAAAATGCTGCATTTTCTTTAAAAACAACTGAGTTTCTTACTAGTATTGCTACACCCCGACTATTCGAAGAAAAACTTGCAAACCAACATTGTTCACCCCATTGGGATTTCCAAAACTTCTCATCATTTTTGGCAGAATGAGTTTCTTGTAGTAATATTATATCAGATTCAGTATTTCGCAAATAATGAAAAATCTTTCTTCTTTTTACAAAGTCTTGTAGACCCCTACAGTTGAAAGTACTTAATTTCACTACCATTGTTCTATAAACAAAAACACACAAAAGTACCACCCCGGATCACAGAAAAAACATAAAGTGCATTGGTTGAATGTCACAAATATACATAAAACTAACCAGATTGTAATAATCTGAAGTATACAATGAAAAGTTGAATAAAAACACATCTTGTCACAGAAAAAAAAACACATAATGAAAAATATGTAAAAAAGAGAGAGAAAAAAACAACAAATACGGTATTATCAAGGCAAAAAACTGAAGAGAGCAAGAGCACAAGTAGTCAAGACTTCAAATCAAGCAAAACAGTCTTGACAAGTGCAAAATCATGTAACCAAATGAACAAGTTTGGCACGGAACAGAAAAAAACCAAATCAGCTGGAAAAATCAAAAGGTAAATACAGTATTGTCACATACATATATCCAAAGTAATTACACTCCAGATTAAACCAAAAGAGCCTTACCATAAAAAAACAAAACAAAATTATAACCTTTTATAATTACTGAAATTACAATTCTACATGTGGTATATATTAAACTTGAACTACATGGAAGAAAAAAGGAGAAATCAAAGAAATGATACTAATACTAATACCCCAATCTCGACGAAGAATCGCCCTAGACATGACTTTAAAAATACATACTGTATAAGTAAATTTAAAAAAATAACTTTGGATTTATGAGAATGCAATCTACACATACATAAAAGGAAAAATTATTCCTCATAGTAAGTACATACATGTAACTATTACACACTACTCCTGGAATTATCTGAAAAGTGAAAATGCAATTGCAATGACCACACGATATAGCAAATCAGTTCCCATCAATACAATTTTAACATGTACAGTGGTCTCCCATTATAATGAGCATTGGCACGAGGTCTCATCACAACAAGGTAATCACCGTAGACCCAAATTGCAATCCTCCATTGCACCGCATTATTTTGGAATGCTAACACAAGGTTTCACCACAACAAGCACACCTTCCTGGCCCAAAAGACCTCGCCACGAGTCCACTGTATCTTAAATAACTAAGCAGCGAATTAGACCCAAAAGTAGAAAAAAAAAAATATTTTGGAAAATATACTCGTGCCATGGCAACACAATAAAATACATACTAATGTACACTGTACAAGTATACAAATATGAAAAATAAAACGTACAACACTTATACAATACATGTATGTGGTTTTAAAACTTAACATCCATCTACTTTTCTACAAATACATGTCACATTGATCAAAAGATGAGAAAAACAATTAAAAACAAGTCAGAAAACTTTGGAACCAAAATTTGTAAACCAAAAAAAGTTCTGCCATCAATAAGGAGTCACTAACCTACACAAAGTGTTTGAAGTGTATATACATGTCTCAAATTCATAAAAGTCAGAGCTTATTCTTTATTTTGATCATGAGAGATCATGTCCTCACTAAACAAAGACAAGCTTTCCTTCCTTACTCCTGTAAGCTAGTTTTGCTGGGTACAAGAAGAAGGGCTTCCTTCCCGCGTCTTTCAACTGCTTTAGTTGGTCCATTTTTTCCTTTCGCATCTGTAGAATGCGTCGTGAAAAGTCCTCTGACACGTAGATCTTGCTTCCTCTGAAGGAGCCCTCGGCTTTAAGCTTGGATATGCACGCTTTTCTCACCCTCTCCTTGGTCGCATACGACGAGAAAGCGACGTGGATAATTCTTGGCTTCGTATTCCCTGTACCACTCAGCTCGCGTACTGTAGGGGTGCGGTGACACCGTTCGATAGCATACTCATCCACACCAACAAAATCGGTAAGGAACGACTTCACGGTTTCATAGCAGTTCTCCCTGGGAACTTCTGGGATACCATGCAATACCAGATTACTCCGTCTTGCACGATTTTCTAGGTCATCGATCTTCAACAGCATGTCATCCTTCTCCTTCTTCAACTTTTTCACTTCCTCTGTAACTGTATCCAGCTGGATACAGCAAGCACTGATTTTCTCCTCGTTGGCATTCGTTTTTAGCGCTATTTCTTCGAGCCTGTTTATTATCAACGAGTCTATACGCTCCTCCAGTTTGTAGAATTTGTCTAGGAAGGAAGCGAACCAGTCCGGCGGGGGCGAGCTAGCTGCGTCGCCCGGCCCAGCGGGCTGCGACACCATCGGAGTGTCGTCAACTACGTCAACGGCGCTCGCTTTCTTCGGCGGAGCAAATTTTCCCTTTTCAGGGGTATCAAGATGTCGCTTCACTGACATGATTGCAATCAAACTGTCCTACAAATGAATACTGACAATACTACTCACTGTATATAATCACCAAGACTTCTCTCCAGCAAATATTTGGTAAAATATAGCGAACTAAGTGAGAACCATGCTTTCAGAACAAAGGGTGAGAGCGCCCCCCATTGTTACATCATAACCATAGTTGGGTGCAGGAGACTGCTACGCCAATTGCGCATAACACATAGATATGTGATATATCCATATGAATTGAACTCTGAGAGATTTTGTTGCAATATGAACTGAAAGCTAAACAAGGCAAGTGCCAAATTGTGACTAACCCATTCGCATACAAGGAATTAATAATTTTTATAACTCCCAGAAGTTAATTGACCTGCTTATGACCTTTGACCTTGTGATGACCTTTAACTCCCCAAGGGACATCTACCGTCCAAGTTTGGTCACAAACGGACATAGGGATCAAAAGTTATGAGCCACGATCAAAACACGCCCTAAAAACATAACATTGGGCCCTAAAAGTATGTTGACCCCTGTCTGTGACCTTTGACCTTGTGACGACCTTCACCTCCCCAAGGGACATCTTCCATTCAAGTTTGGTCACAAACGGACAAAGGGATCAAAAGTTATGAGCCATAAACGAAATGCGCCCTAAAAACTTAACATAATGGGCCCTAAAAGTTCGTTGACCCCTGTCTGTGACCTTTGACCTTGTGGTAACCTTCAACTTCCCAAGAGACATCTACCATCACCCAAGTTTGATTGCCATTGTAGCAACATGTGCTGAGTTACGTGTGATAAGAGAGTCTTGCAAGTAAACTTAAACGTATGACCTCAAATGACCTTTGACCTTATCATGTGACCTCTTACGGCACCATTACATGAAGGTACCCCCAGTGCATCCATCACCCAAGTTTGATTGTCATTGTAGCAACATGTGTCGAGTTATGTGTGATAAGAGAGTCTTGCAAGTAATCTTTAACGTATGACCTCAAATGACCTTTGACCTTATCCTATGACCTCCAACGACACCATAACATGAAGGTACCCCCAGTGCATCTATGACCCAAGTTAGGTTGTAATCCAAGCAACTTATGTGAAGTTATTTGTCAAAAGAGAGTCTTGCAGGTAAACTTTAACATAGAAAAGAGTCTTGCACATACTCTTTAATATATGACCTCAAATGACCTTTGACATCATTACATGACCTCCGACAACACCATAACATGAAGATACCCCTAGTGCTTCTATCACCCAAGTGTGGCTGCCATTGCTGTAACAGTTGCCAAGTTATGCATCATAAGAGAGTCTTGCAGGTAAACTTTAACATTTGTGACGGACGACGGACGATGGACGGATGACGGACGGACGCCATTTGGATCCCTTAGTCTCACCTTCACCTCCGGTGGGCGAGACAAAAATGACATGGGTGTATGCAAGGGGGGGTCGGGAGGGTCGTATGACCCCCCCAAATTTTCAAAAGGTCCACTTTTTGTAAAAGACATTTTTGTTTTTTGAGGGCTTTTTACTCTATATAGGCCTACAACAGGGAAAAAAAAAGTGACCGGTGTTCCAGAAATTGTCAAAAACCTCGTAAATTTCGTTACTTAGTTTTAATATGCCATAATTTACCTTATTATGTTTTCTAAGCCGCACTGCCATGCCGAAAAAGTCACTTTTGTATGCACCAAATGGCCCCATTTTAAGATATATAATTCAAAAACTCCCTACCGTGGGAGGGGGGACACCCCCCTCCCACACCCTCCCCGCGCTCGGTCGCTCCGCTCCCTCGTAAAGGTAAAGGTCCAAAAATTTTGATTACGACCCCCCCAGAAAAAATCCTGGATACACCCCTGAATGAAGTATTCATGTTGCATGGGAGTAGACCCACTGAAGAAAGATAAAGATGAAGCCAAAAGTAATCAGTCTATCGTATCCTCTAGAGGTGATGAAGCTGACAATAATAACTAACTAGAAAAGCACTCTGAGAGCACAGACCTCCGCCAAGCAGCTACTTTCCACCGATGATCTTGCTCTTCCATAGAGATCAGTGTTTTCCACCCATATGTATGCATGCTGAAAAATTGCCCGATTTCCCAATAAAGAAGCCTTTGTTACGTCATAAACCCTCAGCTGCACGGCGCACCTCGCCCTAGCAGAAACTAGAGCACGCACTTTAGTGCGCGTATGAAAACCTCAAAAAAAAAAAGTTCATTGACCCTACCTGCCAAAATATCGAAAATCCTTCAAAAAATCCATAAAAATTTCTGGATCACTACTAAAATTTAATCATCTGTTCCTTGTGTCACTCCAAACCTTCCCTGCAAGTTTCATCCAAATCCATGTACAACTTTTTTAGTTATTTTGCACACGGACAAACTAACTAACTAACAAACGAACAAACCAATGATAATGAAAACATAACCTCCTCCCTAGGTATAGGTAACTAGGTAATCTACATTCTTTTGATTACTGTATATGCCCTATGTTTAGCGAGTCTAATTTTTCGCAAATTCGGACTTCCCGACAATTTCACGAGTGGTTAAATTTGTGATTGTGGGGTACAGTACTGAACAGAGAAATATACGCCTCCACGTCACATTCGTGTTGGGATCACAGCTAATATTTTCGCTTGTTTTAAATTTTGCGAACAGCACCCAACTCGCTAAATTCACAAAAATACAAAACCTTGCCCATCTTTTGCTGTCCTCACCTCACAGGTATACTGCTTTCTCTCGTAAAATCCTCAGTAATTGGCGTATAAGTCTCATTCAGAATACAGATGGCACTGAAACTTACGTGTATTTTCATGTTACTCTCGAGATCAAGTGTGTGAGTTTTCTTTTAATCTTTAAAAAAAAAAAGTTTGATGATTCACAATTCAGGAATCATGATGATTCTAAATTCAGGAATTATGAAAATGACTTCTGCAAACTTCCTATCAGGGAAACCAAGAACAAATACAGAACCACAGGCAACACTGCTGAGTTCTAGCATGATCAGTGGTGGATCTAAGGGGGGGGGGGAGTTTCTGGGGGTTTAACCCCACCCCCCTTGAGCTCATAATTGTTTGGTTTGTTTGTGGGTTGTTTTTTTTTTTTTGCTTTTCTTTTCTTTTTCTTTTTTTTTTTGGTGTAGGGGGTTTAAACCCCTCCCATATGAGGTTTTCCTCTTTGTTGTTGTTTTTGCTTGTTAGCGGAGAGGTGGCAGCAAAAAAAAAAGTGAAGACTTTTTTTTTTTTTTTTTTTTTTTTTGCTTATCATGACCCAAACTTTACCTTCCCCCCTCCTTAGCAAAAAGCTAGATCCGCCCCTGGCGATATGTCTGTATGTGAACCCCATCACTGTCAAACAATACACCCTCACACAGACAATGGCTCAGCAAGAATGCCCTAATGTGGACTTCCTTTCATTGCCAAAATCTCCAATGATTCTTGGCGATTTCATCCTTCTTAAGTTTTCTTTGGATCCATCAAAACAAAGGTACTCTGGCCAGATATGCTCCTCAGGCAGAGGATCCGCACACATTGTGGAAATGAATTTTGATTTTATATGTTATGTGACTTCATGCATCAGTCTCTAGCATGCAATGGAAGGTCCCAATCAAAACTAGAGATAATCTGCTGCCATCCAACACAACTGGATCTCTTGTATATACAGAAACTTCCATATACCATACTAAACATTTTAATTTAGGGATGGAACGTCTGATGCATTACTCACTTGGGGTTTTGGGTTGTGTATGAAACTGACCAAGGAGAAAGTAAGGTAAAACTGAACAAGACATTATGTACAGGACGCTAAATCCAAAATGAGCGACATCAACAAAAACATCCAAGGGAGTTTCGATATTCACTTGGGCTTCAATAAAAACTAATGATCCTTGATCAATGTGACTTCACTGTGATGCTGTTGACTGTATAAAGCTGTGACCATCTCTCTTGGAGTCCTGTGCATATTAACTCTCTAAGGCGTCCACACAATGTAATACACTGAAACTGTAATTCGTATTATTTCTAGATATATAGAGGATATGATGCTTAAATCAAGTTGTGTCCTGGCCCTCAGGAGCCATGCTTGATACTGTAAAACACGATATTTTCGCGGCATGAAATTTTTGAGAAGTGGAGGCAACGGCTTTTTCGCGGCATGAAATTTTCGCAAGTTGCCTCTAACGTTCAATGCGTATCATACTAAAGTGTAGACAAGAACTTTCACATGCATTTTAATTTTGTGAATTTTGGCGCTCACAAAATTTGCGAAATTAAAATGCATGCGAACATTCCTTGTTTTACATTGTACAGTAGCTCCTATGGAGACCATATGTGCTGTATGATTAACTCTTTACTCTCTACCCCTCAGAAGGATTCTTGCTAAATCTGAAGACAATAACAGCAAAGCTGATTTCGTCCTTAGAAGGTTCCAAGGGACCATATTTTGCACTGCCATGAACAACTCTCATGTTTGAGAGTCGCTGAGAATCGTGTTGCAAGTTGATAATCGTTTTAACCGCCAAACATTATATAGTACACTTAAAGTTGACTGTTTAATTGATCGTTGGAAAAAGCAAACATTGATTTTCATCTTCAAACTGCTGAATAATTTTCTACCAGAAAGTTTATGTGAACGTCTCGAGAAAAGAGTAAGCCACTACAATCTACGTAATCATGAAAATATTCTTAACCTCCCTAAGCCCAAATCAACTATTCTTAAAAATAGCACTTTATATTCGGCATCGAGATTATTCAATACAATACCAACAGAAACAAGATCTTTAACTTCAATTACTGCATTTTCAAGAGCAATTTCGCACATCTCCTTTGCTAATCATTCTACCTGATTATATCGAATTTATCAAAGTACTCAATGCTTTTGTAATTACTATCTCCCAATAACTTGTCACATGTTTGATTTTTCCTTTTTTGTGTGTGTCTGTACTTACACAATGTATACTCTGTGACTTTTTTTTTCTCTTTCATTTTTTTTTCTTCTGGCGTTCGTTTGTAATGATTATTTTGTGTTTTTTATGTGAATTCTCTTCATTGTATGATTTTTATGTTTTGTTATCATTTCACGGCCTTGCTGAAAAACAGCTTATAGCTGATAGCAAGCTTTTTACCGTGGTTAAATAAATAAATTCAATTCAATTCAATTCAATGTTTCCCAAAAGTATGGGTCTTGATTAATGAGCTATATCAGTATGGTTTATAACTTGATAATGTTAACTTGTAAATTAGCTACCTTGGGCGAGAGCTGGGCAAAATGGCGCCCAACTTTAGCCCGTTGAGGACAGGCTTGCCACTGGTATCCAATGCATATTGCGTAGGCAAGAACTTTCACGTGCATTTTAATTTTGCAAATTTGGCACACGTGAAATTCGCGAAAATTAAAATGCACACGAACATTCATCGTTTTACAGTAACTTGCAGGTAGGAGCTAAATATGCCTTTCACTAATGATAGCTTTGAACATGGCCACAATGAAAGCAAGAAGGCAGTGACCTGTAGGAACGGAATGCATACTGTAAAACATGATATATTGGCGTCATGAAATTTTCGCGAATTGAAGTTGATGGCCTTTTTCGCTACATGAAATTTTCATGAATTGCCACTGGCATTCAATGCAGAAAGTGTAGACAAGAACTTCTGCGTGCATTTTAATTTCACGAATCTCAGCGCTCTCTAAATTCGTGAAATCAAAATGCACGTGAACATTCCTCGTTTTATAGTACTAGCAAGAAGATATAGGCCTACAGAACAAGGGAGGTACACATGTAAAGAAAGGAATGATCAGCATACTGACCATTTCCACAAACACATTTAGTGGCAGAATATTGAGCCCTTTGGCGACAGATAGAGCATCCTAGAACTGCATCAACAGGACAGAAGAATTAAAGAAAAATAGATCACAGAGAAATGAGTATGATGATCAGCACCACCACCCCAAAAAAAAAAAAAAAAAAAAAAATCTAAGAAAAGTGGTATTCACTCAGTTAAGCTTTGTTTTCTTGACATGTTATGTAATGATGTATTTCAAAGGTCCTGTTTAACTTTGGGAACAGTGATTTTAAAAAAATGTTCAAGATATCACATTTGATGCATATATGTGTAAGTCTGTTGTATCACAAAACATCCTACCATATAATATTTTTGCAATATAGCCTAAAATACTAGGAGATGTCAGTATTTTTCTCATTAGACCATAACTGTAGACGGTTTAGTCTGGAAACATTCTTATTATAACTATTGTTTACATTTTGTGTATTTGACAATACTTAACATCAATCATATGTATTAAAATCTTTAGAGTGGTTGTTTCTATCCCTAACTCACATTTCAGAACTGTGTCAAAGCACTAATGCTGGGTTTTTGTTTCTTCTGCAAATGGTAAATTATGCCTTTAACAGAACTATCTTGATGTATGTATTTGTCTTGATGAATTTTCTATTTGTAGCATAAAACAATAAATATCATAGTGAGAGAAAATGGAAATTGGAGCTAGGAAAGAGAAAAGGAAATATGAAAAACGAAATCAAAATCAACATAAAATCTAACATTGATCTAACCATATATTGGCCTCATTGGCAGCATTCAAATCTCGTCACACCTTGAACATTACACCCATGTTGATATGTTAGTTGCCACAAATAGATCACTGTCCGACAGGCCATTTGAGTTTCACATGAATGGGAAGTGAAACTGACAATGCTCTGCTATTCTTTCTGGATATACAGCGGGATATCCGTGCAATAACAATACGGCAGACACAGGCAGATGGTGGTGCAGAGAGTAACATAAAGATTTTGATTCTCCCCCCCCCCCCCCCCCATAATATAACTTTCACTGGAAGTTCTATTGTGCTGCATGGACTCGAGGCCTCGGCACATAAAGCGCAGTAACGGCAACAGTCCAGTTTTTTACTATGGTTTTTTTTTTGGGACATACGAATAAAAGTTTGGGTGATTATGTATCAAATTATTGATTTTTCTAAAAACAGAATCAGACATGGTTCCTTTTGGCGCTCCACAGTGAAAAAGCCGACTGTTGCCGTTACTGTGCTGGTGTGCCAAGGCCTGTAGTGTGTCTGTGAATCTTGTCATCTCACTGTCAAAACATTTGAAGGTATATCACCAAAACAAGAAGACATAGTTTTGAAAAGATCACGGGTGGCATTGTTTAAAAAATATTCCTTAATTTTGCAGCAACTTCCATGTAAGACTAAATTACTCTTCTTTTTGTTTGGAAATTCCGTGCCTATACCTATGAATTCAAATGATATACACTATGGGGGGAAAAAACAACAAGAAAACAATGTGAAGAGGAAGGACTACAACATCTGTTTTGCCCCGTACAGGACGTGCATTCATCTCACAGCTCATCACATACTGCTTGACCTGCAACAAACTTCCTTAATAAAGATAAATGTTTTGATGCCTCTGCTTGGGAGGATGGGGGGGGGGGGGAAGCTCACCACACAGGTATCAGAA
Source organism: Diadema setosum (assembly GCF_964275005.1). NCBI lineage: Eukaryota > Metazoa > Echinodermata > Echinoidea > Diadematoida > Diadematidae > Diadema > Diadema setosum. Next base: position 22,942,186 of record NC_092693.1, read on the forward strand.
ACTGAAACCTATACTAAGGATACTCTTTCAGACCACAAGATATTCATATCCCTTTTTAGATTGGCAGTATCAAATATCATACCCCATTTATTCTGAAGCAAAAAGTGAGTTTTGAAGCCTCCCCGAGCAGCCTCAATTGAAGACCCTTTCAGCGCAGCACTAACAGACAGAATACGGAAAAGGATATCCGATCTGATCCAGTCAGGTTCTGAAACCACCAACAAGGGGTGGTTTCAGAGCCTCCTATAGCAGCCTTGAAGATCCTCAGTGGCAATATATGTAAGGTTCACATGCTGTTCCTGAACTTTAAGTTTAGGTTGAAAACTTAACTCTCAATGATAAACTTGTAGTTTAACACCGTGTGAATGCACTCGAAAGTTTGCAATCTTAAAGTTTAGTCGATGATTAAAACCACAAGACATCTAAGGGTTTACGCTCTCTCCAAGAGCCACGGGGGTCCCCACTTGCAGTTTCACTCCGTGTGGACACAATAATCAACGAGCTTGTGAGTTAGCGTGAACCTCGCTTCTCGTTCGCATCTGGGTCAACCTCCAGCTGTGTTATTTTGTATGGGCATAAGGTCATCTAGCAAAGACTGCACTTCCGGTGTAATCATCGAGTGGGATTCGCTCGTAAGTTGTAACTTAAAGTTTAGGTCCGCGTGTGAACCGCTGCATCATGAATTCACAAGTGGAGCTAATCATCGAAAGTTAAGTTTTCGACCTAAACTTCACATTTGGCAACTGTGTGTGAACATAACTATAGTCACTATGGTTTCAAGAAGCCTTTTTTTTTTTGTGATCCGGATGTTAATCACTGGAGATCATAGCCAGCTAACGTAAACAATCCAGTAGTCACAACTGACCGCTGCTGAAAAACGCCACTCAACTTGCACAATTTTGCCCTCAATCATGTTTGCTGATTTTGTACAAAATTCAAAGCCTGCACCATTTATCAAAGGGTGATTTGGTAATCATAAAAATGGAGCCAGTCAGGGCCCGCTCTGGGTGGATGGCCTGAGCAGTATAAACAGAAAAGACGCCGCGCTCTTGAACTTCACTGAGGAGGCTCCAAATTTCGCCTGCAGTACATACCACATAATAGAAACTGGGTACAGGGGTTCCTGAAAATCAAACGTACAAACAAAAATATTTGAATAAAGAAGAAAGGTCAGACCAAACTCATTCCACTGCAGACAACCAAAGAAACATCTCATCAAAACATTACATGCCGTTGTTTGACTAATCCCCCTCCCTCCCTCCCTCCCTCCCTCCCCCCCCCCCCCCCCCCAAGAAAAGATGTTTACTATCTCTTGGTATGGATCCTGGATGCCAGACTGTGGTTGTGGTATTGACAGCAAATACTATTTTGGACTCATTGCCATGCAACAACAGAATCATTTTCCTTTCAGTACAGGACACAGCCACATAATTCCCATTTGTATTTTAGGTGTGTTGGTTGGAATAGGATTTCCCCCTCACATTTTCAATACCAATTCTTTGCAGCATTTGATATTGTTACTACCTGGTTGAAACATCACATCATATCTGTGTTTGTGTGTACTTTTTTTTTTTTATAAGGGTTTTGCCTCTGCAAGTAAACAGTAACACAAAATGTTGAAATATCTTTAATTCAACAAAATCAAAGATATGAAATAATGTTACATATTACAAAAACAAAATTTTGCATACTTTTGCGACAGCTTCACATCGCACGCAATGCATGAAGTTTCAACTATTTCAGTAGCTGGTACTAGAAACTACTACTAGTTTTGTTTTGCTCAGATCTCTTTGCCTGATGCCAAAATGCTGAGGCTCTGAAAAGATGGGAGATGATATTTGCCTCTGATTGGCTTTTTGTAAAGTCCATATTTTCTGTAGCCGATGTCCGGTAACATTACTTTGTCTTCTCCTAACAGTGCTGATGATGGAAGGTATAACTCCCTTTCTCCTGAAGACTTCATCATTGGTCATACTGTATAAGCTGTTATGTTTGCAAGGGTTTAATTTCGCGAATCACAATTGAATCGCGTATTAACAACACACGAAAATGTTGTCATACGCTATGGTAGCAATGCATTTATGATAGCTTCGGTGTCAATTCGCGAAAATGTCTTTTATCGCGAAAATAACAGCTTGTACAATATTTCAGTCCATGATGTATGCAGTATTTCTGTAAAAAACAAAACAAGACAACACAAAAACATCTGTACTGCCTGCAGATTCATTGTCAAATCTTTGTCTATATAATCAACTGTTCACAACCATTAAGAAGGACCAAGCTACAACGCACAATTTCTTGGCACAAACTTTGGGGGCTGTGCGTACATTCCCATTTATCCTATTACATCTTATCTTATCTAATACCCCCTTCCACGCTTAGCAAATTACACCTGTGGTTTCGTGGGAACTCCCGCGCGATGTTGCAGCATGAAAGACATTGTGGGTGAACTCCCGAGTGAAAAGCAAAGGTCAGCATACCAACAACGTCTTGCAGGCCGTCTCGCGCATGTGCCATAATACGTACTTCCACCGCAGAAGAGTGAACAAGAGAAATTCAACCACAAGCTCATTTGCTAGTGTGAAAGAATTTTTTCGCGGGTGTTCCATGTTTGAATACCCATTGAATCTCCAGGGTTATCCCAAATGACTAGCATGAAAGGGGTATAAGGTATATATTTATGTGGCATACTGTAGAAAATCTATTTTAGCATCTGATTATTGCTGAAGTACATATATTGAGTAACGTGAATTATTGTGGAGTTAGTTATGTTGAATAAGTTTAGATCATATATACACCATGCTTTGGTATGTTATGTAAGGCACTTAGAAACTTTGTATTAAGCGTGGTAAAAAATGTTAATTATTATCATTATTATTATCAAACTTTCATGGGATCACATTCACTAATTTCATAATTTTCCTTTGCTCTGGGACTATGTCACATTTTATTTTTCAGATGAAATTAATTTCAACACACTTAGATATCCTACCACCAAATCTTAATGTTTCTTTTAAATTTTCCCACCACTACAGCACAATGCAAATTGTGGAAATATGTTGTCTTTATCATATCCTCTTCTTAGTCAAGGTATCCATCTCTTAATCAATCATTGCAGAATACTGAAGGCACAAGATGACAAACATGCAGACATCATGACATATTGATTGAAGTGGTTCTGTTGAACTGTTCTGTGAACAGTACAGTTCAAATCATCTGCGAGTGATGCCTCAAAATAGGCTGCAGGATCTGGAATCAAAAATAGCTTGATGGGGGAATTCCCTACTGTGAGAGCTTTGGCATAAAGGAGGCAGAGCAAGATATTAATATACAGAGACAGACAAAAGCAAATACAGATGGCAGATGCAGGTACATTGTATAATGTAGCTTGCTGACTATTAAGAAGATGGGGATGTTACAGAAACTTGATAATAAAAGGTTTGAACGGCTAATGAAGTTCAAGCTTACCAGAAATAGCATTAGATTTATCATTATTATTTCAATATCATAAACATTAATGATGATTATTATTACTTTTATTGTTATTGCTATCATTATTATCTTTATTATCATTATTATCATAATTATTATTATTATTATCATTGTTATCATTATCATCATCATCATTATTAATATCATTATTCTTATTATCATTATTATCATAATTATTATAATTATCATCATTATAATTATAATCATTATTATCATTATCATTGTTATCATTATTACCATCATCATTATTAATATCATTATTATTATTATCATTGCTATCATTATTACCATCATCATTATTAATATCATTATTTTTATTATCATTATTATCATTATCATCATTATTATTACTATCATTATTAGCAGCATCACTACCATCCATAAGAGTAGTAGTAGTAGCAGTAGAAGTAGTATTCTATGTAACGAAATCAATACATTTCATTACCTGTCCCACAAAGTGTAATTATACTTTATCTCCCCCCACCCCATGACATTGCACATAAATAGTCAGAAATGTGCATTTCATGCCACTGGTATTCTGACGACTCATGATGTATCATCTTCTTTTTCCATGAAAACGTATGACAGTCACATTGAGATTGAAAGAAATAACAAAAACAAAACAAAAATCAAATACGGGTGGATCGCTGTAAAGGGTGAAGTATCTGTAGGGGGAACGTTCCTCTCACGCAAGTTGCTGAATCAAATAGATAGTACATTATTGTAAGTGCAGTGATATCGGATGACAAACAGAAAAGGTGTGGTTACTTTCTGTTATAAGGGACCGAGTTGGAGTAGTGGTCTTGTCTATATATGTCACTGTGATATCAACATGGGGATCCTCCCTGGAAGAGTCAACTTGAGTTGCCACTAGGACACCATGAGGAATGATTCTTCACACAGTATGCATATTAGTCACATCCTTATTATTTCTCACCTGGGGGGCATTTCATGAAGCATTTTGTCAGATATTCTTTTTTTTCTGACAAACTGTGATAAGCTACTGAAATCCTCACATCTGACTGGCTGAGAACAAATTTATTTGTCCAACAAATTTGTCGTACAAAACGCTTCAAGAAATGCCCCCCAGATTCAGCTCAAACTTGGACTGATTTGCCCTCACTTTTTTGTTGTTGCTGCTGTTGTTGACTTCCATGCAAAACAACTTTGCCCACCTAGTTCTGGGTAGCGGCCAGCCCTCATATGTGGAACACTGTATAGTATCTGAACCGGCAAAGTGTAGGTGGATTTAGACACTGCTTTGTGAAACAAACATGTCACAATATTCTATTGATTGTCTGAATCTCACAGCATAATACTTGGCATGTGAGTGTACCTGTGTAGGTGTCTGTGTGGGTGTGCATAGTGTTTGCATGTGTGTGTGTGTGTGTGTGTGTGTGTGTGTATAAAGACAATTTCCAGGTATACTGCTTGCCAGAATCTGGCAAGCAAATAATTTAAAAGCCACCCTTTCTCCTCACATTTTCCCTCCAACAAACCCATGAAATCATGCATACTCAATCTCAAACCAGGGACTGTTTAGCGATGTAACAATTTCAACCTTACTGTCGAACACTTAGTGCCTATTGCATATTGCGATGCAACACCAACACACATTGCTATTGAAGAAAGTTTGCTTATATTCCAATACAATGTGCGTCTAAATAATGTTCTGTGGTGACAAAGGCGAATTTTTGACAGTAAAAAATAAGAAGCGGCAGCAGAAGAAACTGCCTGCCGCATGCCATTTCAGCCCGACCAGACGCGCGACGCTGTTAGTACGCTGTGCGAATCTCTACGTACAGCAACTGGGCTGTGTATACTCGCGGGAATGCCGTGGCGTGGTGTGTACCAGCGCTGCATCCACCGGACTAGCAATGGCCGCGCACACACAGCGCATCTGCACACATGTGATTGTCATGTACCGTATACATGTATGGATTGCGTGCACAGAACCTACTACTGTACGGAATATCGTAGCATGCAGCAGCATGATGTACGGTGAATGACGGTACGGTGCTTACAGGGCCAGGGTAAGGGAAACTTGCCGAAACCTTTACAAATTATGTTTACGAACCAAAAGAAAATGAAATTGCTTGAATGAAACGTATGCAAAAATTGTTTCAGTATTTTCGGGGGTGCGTCAAATGTACCGAGGATGTCCGTCAAAAAAGTGACCGAGGTGTGCGTCACTTTCAACGTGTTGTCCGTCAAAAAAGTGACCGTGGTGTTCGTCACTTGCAACGTTTTGTCCGTCAAAAAAGTGACTGTGGTGTCCGTCAAAAACCCCGTGTGGTCAGTCAAAAAATGACCATGACGCACCCATGTCCGGGGGTAGTGGGGTGCGTCATTACATTGACAAGTGCATAACAACAGAGGACATGCCAACTCGCTGGCTTGCATAGCTCCAAATTTCCCACATGGATGGTAATCCCCAGCCTAGGTTATTCTCTACTTTCCCCTCAACCCTTACATGGCTCTCAAACTGCCACTACATTTTAGTCTATGTTACAAAAATGTTCACCAAGAAAGGTAGATTTCTATTCATTTTATGACAGCTCACAATCATCCAAGCAGTATGTAGTGCGATATTACAGAGCTATTATGCCCTACTGAGTCCAGGAAAGCGACAACTACTGGGTATAAATATTGCATTAGAGAATACTACATGTAATTACAACGGTACCACAAATTAGCAGCTTTGTAAGTGTATCTATTGACACTTTTCTCAAGTTATACTCAGGGACGGATCCAGGAATCCGTAAAGGGGAGGCGCCTTTACAAAAGGGGGCGCATGCGCCCCCTATTTTTTCTTTTTATATCTTTTGTTTTAACAAGAAATAAAGAAGGGGCGTGTGCCCGGTGTGCCTCCCTCTGGATCCGCCACTGATACTAATGACATTGAAGTCTTCCCAACTATCTCCATGGCAGAGACAGCAACAGAAAAACAGGTTTGGCCGGATATCAGATTCTATGACATCACAATTACCTCAGGCATTTCCTGAAAATGCCTCTTTACATGACACTATTTTCGGGTTTGCATTCAAGCTAGAAATATCACTCAACTACAAATACCATACCCCTGCCCCAAAATATGCTGAAGTGGTAGCTTTTATGCAAGATTTTTCCTTAATGTGTTGCTTTCACAGCAATGAACTTTCTGCCAGTCATATCAAATATATATTGGTACCAATACGAATATGTGTGCTAAAGTAATTGACAATGCTTAAACACGGGGAACTTGTTTGCTGCGCAAAGGTTTTTCCCACATTTTTGGTCACACAATGCCGCTCCCATGGTAACCTTTCTGGCACCCTCTGAGGAGATGCAACTGTTTTGCTCATCAGTTTCTCAATACCAACAATTGTGCCAAGTAGCACTTGAATCGCTCAAAAAACTGGGGAAGTTGTTTTCTCTGCAAAGCTTCTTCTTGGCTTGGTTGCCACTTTACCGTAGAGGAAGATAATTTTCGCGGCATGAAAATTTCATGATTGCCACAAGCATCCAATGCATATAGTGTACATATCGACATTCGTATGCATTTTAATTTCGCGATCGTTGGCTCTTGGGAAATTTGCGAAAACTAAAATGTGCGTGAACATTTCTGGTTCACAGTATGTCAGTATATTGTTACATTAACACACTTTCTGTCACTCTCAGAAAGTCTTGCACATTGGAATAAATTGAATTCATTTGTTTTACATGGCCACTAAGGAAACAAGAGTGTGCTTGTACGCAAGCAACCTTGGGACCGATGACTTTAAAGGGAACCCAAAGAGCAATGTGGATTGAGTGAAAGCAGCAACATTAGTAGAACACATCAGTGAAATTTTGAGGCTAATCGCACAATCAATGCACAAGTTTATATGAATTTTTAAAGTTTTTATGTTGGAACCGCTGAGTGAGGAGACTACTAGAGGTTATGACATATCAGTGGACAGCAATATAAAGAAAATATATAGGGAATTCAATAGAAATTTATTTTTCATGAAAATTACATATTCCATCAACTTGATACTGACATATGTTACGGGTAGCAATTATTCCCCCTGCTTTCTGAAAGCGGTTAGTCAAGTGCTCTTCCATTTTGCTAGAAAAGTTAATTTTTGTGGAATTTCCTTTATATATTCTTTATATAGTTGTCCACTCATACGTCATAACCTCTAGTAGTCTCCTCTTCCAGTGGTTCCAACAGCAAAACTTTAAAGATTCATAACTTTTGCATCGATTGTCTGATTTTCCTCAAACTTTCACTGATGTATTCTACTAATGTTACTGCTTTCATTCAATCTACATTGCTCTTTGGGTTTAGGTTCCTTTTAAAGCCAGAAACACCTCCTCTATTAAAAACATCAATTTCTTTTTTTTTTTTAACCTCTAAGTCAGTTACAGAGATACAATGATCTTTGACCCTATAAAAGATGGAACATTGAGAGCAGCATTACCAAAATGCACAGGAATCTAGATTTGACCATCATACACCCAAGTACAAAATTTCAATAATATTTGTATAAAATTTCAACAATATCCATTATGAAAAACTAACTGTATGGCAAGCACAAGACATCCACCAAATACTGTAAAATTGGAAAATTTCGCAGTGTTGAAATTTTCATGCATTTTGCGCAACCAGAAACTAGCGTGAAAATAAAAGCAATGTGAATATTTTTGCTTGCCAGACGTCTCAGTAGTTGATGTCTGATTCCACGGAATTAAAAACACGCGAAACTCATCATACCCAGCCGAGAGTGAAAAATTAGTCGTGTGAAAATATCCACTTTTACAGCATGACCTTTGACCCTATAAAAGGCAGAACATTGGAAGCAGCATAACAAGAAACAATGGAGTCTAAATTTCACCATGATGCAGATCCATATGTTTTGAAAAATCCATCAAGAAATGTGAAATGTTGAGCACACACAAGAAATTAAATATGGTGGCAGCCTTTGGCCCAATAAGAGACAGGACACCGAGGGCAGCATAACCAAAATTAGCACAGGTCTCACATCTATTGATTCTCAATAAACATATATGCTAAAAACATAAGATTAGGAAAATATATACAATACAATCAGATTCAGTGTTTTTGTGTTTCATATAGTAGGCCCATTTAATTCACTTTAGTTCTGAAAAGGGAAGATTTTCTGTTTAAATTCCCCTCAGATGTCCTTGATAAAAGAATCTGGTTTTACCAAGCTCAAAAGTTCAATGGGTGTTCTGAATCTACATCAAAACAAATGTATTCCCCCCACATCTAAAAGAAAGTGCATCCAGCCTCCAAAATGAGGTATGTTTTACAGCTCGGGATTCCCCATTAAACACATCTTATTTGTTTCTAACATGCTGGTATGGCCTGTCGGTACAATTTTCTAGATTTATGTTACGTCATTGATATGAAAAAGTAAAGGGGTTTACCATAAGCTTGTCCACTTTAATCACTGGGGTAAGACCTACAGCTTCAAGAAATTACAAGTATTCATGTCTGTGCAAAACTTGAATGAAGTCCATTGAGATATGCGGCCAGTAGAGTACAGACAAGGAGACTCTTAAAATCTGTATCAGGGCGATTACCTCCCGAGGACAGGGGGTAATTGCCCTAGACCCCCTAAAATCAACCATTTTACATTTATGCAAAACAAGCATACAAGTTACCATCAAAAGTTACAATAAAGAGCTAAATTTTGAAATAATACCACTGAATCAATAGATATGACTCTATAACAAACTTGAATGACCTCCGTCAAGAAACTCAGCCCATAGGCCACACACACACAACACCGACAAAAATCTGACCTTTGACCTTATTAAAAAAAGCAGACATCTGGGGGCAGCATCATTAAAAACAATAAAGGGGTCTGAATTTCACCATGATGCACCTCCATTATGAGTTTTGAAGAAAATGATCTAGCAATGTGCATTGTAGAGCACAGTAATGGAATAAAATCAGGGGTAGCATCACCAAAAATTATAGGGATTCATATTCAACTATGTTGAAACTCTGCAAAAATTTTTAACACAATCTGTTCAGGAGTGTGGCTAGTAGAGTGCACACAAGCAGATGCTAAAAAAAATAACATTAACCAGTATGTCAAAAGATGGATTAAGCAAGGGTGCTACCACCAAAGTTACAAGAAGCTCGATCTTTTAATGGTACACCTCCGATCGGAATTTGAATAAACTCCGTTAAGGAACGAGGCTAGTATTGCGCACACAAAATGTGATTGGGCAGCGGCAGCACAACACTGCTAAATCTAAAGTATTCTCCAATACATGTACAGTTGAACCTCTATTATCCGGCCTCCCTTTATCCGGATCTCTCTATTATCCGGACGCAATCTCGCCGTGATTTTTTAATCTTTTTTTTAATAATTACGGGAGGAAAGGGGGATTCCCAACGGATACATTTCTTAATAATTATTTAGGTAAATCATCCCAAGAATTTATAAAAGAAAATGATTTCATTCTTGCAAACACGAACCTCTATTTTGGGGTCTGTTACTGTGTGTAACAATGAAAAGGTTGCAGTATACACATTACTACATGTGGTACTACAATGGGCTACATCAGTACAGTGTACATGTGTATGTATATGTAGACTCTAAGCATTGAGTCTCCCGTATCCGGCCAAATCCCTTATCCGGACGAGCCCCGGTCCCGACTTGTCCGGATACGAGAGGTTCAACTGTACCAGGTAAACAATCGATCAAAATGGCCATGTGCTATGGATTGGATATTTTGCATGTTGCACATATCATGTCCTTCTTGTCATATGATGCCAGGCATAAGATCTATACTGCCCTAATTTGGCGAAAGGAAGCAAGTGACATACCATCCAAATTTGACTTATTGATCATTTAAGTGAGAGTAACTTTCCCGGTATAAGTACCTCATGAGAGGCTCAATATAAAGTCGAGAGGGAGGTCACCTGACTTGATTGGGGACTTTTGTGTGTGTCATGTGACTGCCTTTTAACCAATCGCGTTGTCATAATTCATCATGCCAGAAATAAAGCCATAGCAGTCCCTCTAAGACCTTTGGCTCGAGATATGATCTGCTCCCAGCCGTCATTAGTTCCATAACAATAACAACTGCGGTCATTAAGAGAAGTAAAAATAGCCCAACATGATTACGATACACTTTGCATATTATTTCTAAATACACATTCCTCTTCTTCTCCAAGGGTAAGGAAAAAATTCACAACACTAAGGCTTCTTCCAGAGCTCATTGTTTTCTACTTTTTTGTGTGTTTTATTTGGGACAAAGTTCCTGGTTCTTAAAGATTACAATTAGATACTTGATCCCTCTAGTTTGGTCATCAGGTAAATATTAAAAAAACAAAAACAATCTGCAAAGTGGGACTCTTTCAACAAATATTAACTTTTCGTGGCTAAGTAGAGCTAATCCTGAACATCCAAAACATTAAGTGCTTTTATAAGAGTACAGTGACTGTAAGATATGGTCACATGATTTGCTCCTTGGCATAGGTTTTGTGACATGAGACAAACATCATCAGACAATTGGGGGTGGGGGTGGGGGTGGGGGTGGGGGTGGGGGTAGGGGTAGGGGTGGGGGTGGGGGTGGGGGGAACCATGCACATCATTTTCAGTTCCACATTGGTCTGTGTTCATGTGACAACATACAGGAGAAGGGGGCCACCAATACTCATCCTTTAAAGTGAGGGAGATTATTCCAAAGAATAATCGTGGAGAAGCTTTTGTGCTAGATGCATCTTAATGGGCAAAAATAAGTCCCAAATCAAGGAGATTTGTTATATTCTGTTATCGCAGATCATAGATCACAACATCAATCCCTTCTCCTTCTTCGCAAAGTTAATAACCCCTAATACAAAATGTGATGACAGGTCTTTTTCATTTGCTGCCCAAAGATTGTGAAACTCACTACCACAGCATATCCGCCAGTCATCTACATTGGTTTCATTCAAATTCTCTCTAAAGATTTATTTGTGAAGAAAACATTTTTTGTGTATGTTATGTACATGAATGAAAACAGTTTATGTTGTGTGTTGTATGATTAGATCTACTTTTATTATGCTGAATGTAATTTGTCAATTTTTTTTTTTGTGATAATATTGTAAAATGGTAAGATTTACTGTAAAGCGCATAGGGAATTAATTTGTCATATGCACTGTACAAGCTAAATTATTATTATCATTATCTGGACATGAAGAGATTGTTAAGTTTTCAGGAAGCCTCCTGCGGAATCAAGGAGACCTGGTAGAAAGAATTAACCCGTTCAGGACGGACTGATTTTGCTATAACGCGCATTTCCCATAGACACCTGCCCGAGTATTCTCGGGACTCGTGTTCGACGGGTTAAGGATAACTCTGCTCTCGAAGAAAGGAGAGAAAACTTGACAACTTTCAAAGTCCACAGATGAGAGAGTATGACTGACAGAGACAAAGAGAGAGATAGATTGACAGACAGCACATATGGGACCCGCTACAACAAAAGGATCCTAAAGTCGCTGACGGCTGAGCTGAGAAAATCGAGTTTGAAGTCACATCATCAAAATTGGTCAAAACAATCGGATTTCTGTTTTTGCCATGATGTTGTAGTCTAATGTTCTGTCTATCATCTGCCGAAATTTCGAAGCTAAATGATCAAAGGAAAGTTGAGAAATCAGCGTTTTTCTGGGCCATGATTTTCCGACTTTCAACGTAACAGAAACGTGTCCGAAGATTTGGATTTAGCGCCGCAGCTAGACTCATACCTGCCAACATTTCAAGATGAAATATCTTACTCGTGGATTGCAAAAATCTTATTTTGTATTCAAACTGAAGTTAAAAATCTTACTTTCGGTTAAATCTTCAGAAAATACACATGAAAGGTATATCTTAATATTTTTTTAAAATCTGATTTCTCTGACAGAAAATCTGATTTTGCTATTTTTAATGTAAAAAAATCTTACTGAATCTGATAAAATCTTACTAGTTGGCAAGTATGTAGACTCCGCCCCTAGCAACGAGGGAGTGATCTTATTGGTCAGTGCGTGGCATCGTGATTACTGATTGGTCATGCATAGACCGCTGGTGCTAAGCTTGAATGAACATCGCGGAGGTCGCTAGGAGCATGCCTTCTATTGTCAATCGGTGAAAACTGTCTCGCCTCCCCTTGATCATGATAGCGTCGGAAGGAAAACTTTGAAGGCGTTTTTCTCGAAACTCTGATTTCCTCAACTACTTGACATGCGCTAATGAAATTATCTATATCTCCGCAACCGAGTACTTTTATGACTCGTGTTATATATGAAATTAAAGAAGAAAAGTCAGGGAATAATGTCATGCCATTTTCAGAAAATTGTCCTCCCCCGACTTTCGGATCCTTTTGTTGTAGCGGGTCACATATAATGATAGAGAGTATGAATAAGACCCACATGACTATATCTAACGCTGGCTGTGTATGCATTCATAGCTAATGTTGTTACACCTTTGCTTGAAACCCGGAAATAAACTTGATTTATGCCTACCGGTAGTGGAGGGTAGGGGGTAGAAACTTTGATGATATCATTCAATGAGTATAAAACCTTTAATACGTTAAAGGACAAGTTCACCTTCATAGACATGTGGGTTGAGTGAATGCAGCAATATTAGCAGAACACATTAGTGAGAGTTTGAGGAAAATGCGACAATCCGTTCAAAAGTTATGAATTTTTAAAGTTTCTGCTCAGTCATGGCTGGATGAGAAGACTACTATAGCTTGTGATGTCACATGAGTACAACGGTATAAAGAAAGAAAGTATAAAGAAAATTCACCTTATTTTCACTTTTCTCGCATAACAAAAGAACACTCGACTTCTCTCTTTCAGAAGGCAAGGGGAATAATATTATCCTTAACGTACATCAGTAACAAGTTCAAGAAATGTGTACTTTATTAAAAAAGTAAAATTTTGTGAAATTCTCTTTTTATTTTCATTATATGGTTGTACGCATGTGACATCACACACTGTAGTAGTCTTCTGATCCAGCAGTAATTGCGCAGATATTTAAAAAATTAATAACTTTTGAATGGACTGTCGGATTTTCCTCAAACTTTCACTGTGTTCTACTAATATTGTTGCATTCACTCAATCCACATGTACATGAAGGTGAACTTGTCCTTTAAGCTTTGTTACAATTTTATTTTGTTTCTCGATGCTGAATGGAAATTGCCTTGTAACTTAAAAAATGTAAAAACGTTGTCTGAAATGCCAAATAACAGTGGTGATGATGATAATAATGATGATACTGAAAAAATAAACCTGAAAATTGTACTTACAGAATTCCTCATACTCTCCAAGCAATTTATAAACCAAAAAATAATGTCAGATGCATGGTCATGAAAAATATCTTGGGGGTGGTTGTACTATCCAAGTTAGCTTGGTATTAAGCTCTAGCCGCCATAGCACTGTACAGAAAGTCTTGTTGTTTCAACATGTTGCTGGCATCTTTGTCCGTTATATAGTACAACCAATATATCATAAGGATGCAAATTGTATATTTTGCTGATCTAGAGGACCTAGGTATTTATATATCTTTGTGACATACTGTATATGCCATATATTTCGCAAGTCTAAATTTTCGCAAATCGGGAATTCCCAATGATTTCGCGAGTGGTTAAATTCGCGATCCTGGAGTCCTGTAATGAACAGAGAAATGTACATGCGTACATCACATTCACATCGGGATCAGAGTCAATATTTTTGTGTGTCTTTAATTTCGCGAATAGCACCCGATTTGCTAAAGTCGCGAAAATAAAAACCTCCCAAAATATTCGGCGTATACAGTAGTATGAACGCACCACATCACACTCAATTTACTGAAATTGGCAGACATTTGCAGACAACAAGCTCCACAATCTTCTGACTCTCATGAATACTCACAAGATGTCTGCTTTTGGTTGGGCATGGTTATTTTTGACCATCTGTCTAAAACACATATTACTATGAAATATAACTGACATATATACTTCTGCACAAAACATTAAATAAAACCAAATCCCAAGTAAATGTGGATTGAGTGGAAGCAGCAATATTAGTAGTTCCATGCCAGTGAAAGTTTGAGGAAAATTGGACAATTGATTTAAAAGTCATGAATTGTTTTGATTCTGTCACTGCTGGATGGGGAGAATACTATTCTCCATGATGTCACATTGGACTACTAATAATAGAAAAAGAAAATGTAAGGAGAATTCCACAAAATTTCATTTTTCATAAAAAAATACACATTTCATTGACTTGTTACTGACATATGTTTAGGGTAATATAGTTCAACCTGCTTTCTGAAAGAGGTAAGTCCAGAGCTCTTTCATTATGCTCAAAAAATTAAATTAAGTTGAATTTTCTATATATTTTCTTTACGTTGTTGTCCAATACGATGTCATGACGTGCAGTCTCCTTATATCCAGTGAGGGCTGCACCGAAACTTAAAAAATGCATTAGTTTTGAATTGATTGTAACTTTCACTGATGTGTTCTGCTTTCAGTTGATCCACATTTATATTTAGGCTTTGGTTTCCCTTAATACCTGACTACGCAAAGTACATGCCAATAAAAACAATGACTTGATTTTTGAACAAGCAATACCAGGTGCCAAGCCACAACAAACCCTATGCACGTGACCAGATATTGGCATCAAATCACTATGGGGATTCCCCTGATGTAATGTACTTTGAGGGAAATCCCCACACCATGACATGTCCTACTTTAATAAGGCAGAGAAAGGACATGATAGGGTGTCTGTGAATCTACATAACTCTCTGACTATGTCTGTGTCTCAGATTAAAAAGAAAAATCCAAGAAAAATAACAAAGAGTTCACTCATTGTGCACAACTTGTTACATACACACACATCCTCCAGTTTTCAAACACATTAACACATACATACAAAATACAGCATGCACACTGAGGTTCGCCCATGTTTATAGCTACCATACGCTTCCCACATTCACATCTTTATGGGTTATCCTACTAGTGATATATTCACTACACATCATTGGAGTTTGTTATAAAATGAGATTCATAACAGCCAACAGCAGACACTCATGTTAGTAGCAAGGACAGATTTTTGTACTTTTTAATCTTTTCTATTTTTTTGAATGGGGGTATTCATTTTCTTTTAAAAAAGATACTGCCACAGGTAAATCCAAACTCGAAGTTATATTGGTTGTGGCTTAGCAGTATGACAACATTACAATAGACTGATAAATACTGGATACAACAAAAAGCCAGTAACGACACCAATCAATGTCACTTTGGACAACGCTGCAGTCAGACACAATCAGTTACAAATCACAAACATAAGAATGACATTGACAGTGTGGTCTGTCATACCACAGTGTACACGGGAGTGTATTAACTGTCTTTGACTTGCAGCTTTTCTGCACATTCAAACCAAGATTACTTCGTGCTGAACAAATAAATTACCATACCAAGGAAGAATCGTGGTGATATTCATGCCAAAGATATCAGAATTTCTCATATCAAATACTTACAACATAGGAAAACATAAAAGAGAAGAATGAGAACAACAAGAAGAGAAGAAATACAAGGACAACAGAAAGAAAAGAAGAGAAATAGGAGGAAAAGAAGACAGTAATGAAGTTCATGAAACTACTAAGAAAAAGAAGAAGAAGAAGAAGATGAAGAAGAGAAGACAGAAGATGATGAAGAAGAAAAGAAGGAGAAGGAAAAGAAAATAGTGATGACGATGATGAAAAACCAGAAAGGAAGGAAAGAAGAAAGAAAGGAGATGACAATCTAATCTGGCCATCCTACCTTCATGATGTCTGACAGATTTTGAAGAACAGGCGGCTTTGGTGGGGGAGAGACGCCGCCATCTGACCCTTGGTCAAGAGGTTCCACAGTTGTCACTCCAAGCTCACTGGTCAAGATGTAACATACAGCCTGTGCACCCTGTGAAACATCAATTGTATGCCTCATGACTTCCAAAGATATGAGTCACAAAGGAAGGAACAGAAGACTTAATTCTACTTATGAAGTGTTTGTGCACACTTGCATATTATAATATGTCATCTATGACACCTATATCACTTCTTAAAGGGTACCTTCAGGTATGGACTTTCTCTTCGCTGCGTGACAGATTTGCTACTCATAAGCATATATCACAAGTATTTTCATTTAAAACATTGACTCCAGAAAAGAAAGATGTTTGCACCATGTTTTGCCAGGTTGATGCACTGTAGCAATACATCATTTGATGCAATCAATGTACTGCAGAGCAATACATCATGGGCCCCTTCATGCATGAAGTTGCAATCATCCCGGTGCAATCGTGATAATATAGCTAGTGTAAACCAACTGAATGTACGAGTACGCAGCCAATGCTTGGCTATTATCCATACAGTGTGCATAATGATTTAGAAGCAATAAACATTGAATGTACACGCATCACTGACACATTGACACACTGACAGAAATAACCAACTTAAGTTGCCACAGAAATCCCACACCACATAGTTTCTGCTTGGTTTTTCTCTTCACAAAAATTATAGCCATGAGACATTTATTTCATTGACATGAGTTTTAAAGCAAAAATGGACAGCCAAAAAGTCTTCCTCTAACTGGCAGTCCCTTCGCACTGCGATACCTATACCTACTTTGCACCTGGGGTGAATAACATTTTATGACTTCGATCTTACATCCCTTTGCAATCACTGATTGAAATCGGTGCATGCAAAGATGTGATGTGGCTCATCCAAGATACTGAACAGGTGGAAATTTTCATGTCAGTTATTTTTCACACATTTTTAATTCACTCATGGTCCCACCAATTGAGTGAGCAATTCAAACAGCTCAATGCCACCATGGTGGTTGAAAACTTTGGTAGCACGCACTCTCGCAAAAGGTAATTGGTCTGCATTACGACAGCAAATTCACCTACGACACAGGACTAGCAAATGTGAGAAACACTACTGATAACATACCAGTTTACAGCCCTACTATTTAAATACCTACCTTATGATTAAAGATTTAAAATGATATCACCAATAACAAGCAAAATATTTGCAAACTTTTATTTTCACACTGAGCTAATGGTGCGCGGAATACAAGAAAATTTCAACTTTTACAGTATCGCTCTCTCTCTTCCAATTTGTTAGTTTCTCTTTTATCTGTTGTTTGTTTGTTTTCTTTTTCCATCAAGATGGCTGGATAGCCCATATTTAGCTGCACTAGACGGTCTTCCATGGGTCCAGTTGAGTGTACTTGGGGCAGATCACTTCTGCACCCTGCTATTTGAAGATGAATGAAGAGGGATCTGTTACACAAGTGCGGGTTGTGACTCTCTCACAGACAGGACCTCCATTTTGTGTCCTATCCATGGGACAGAGTGTTTTTGCCTCTGCTGGAGAGGAGAGCATGATAACACACAATGTTGCACAGCAAGACTCACAGGGATTGTCCCTTACCTCAAAAGGTGTGTCTGTGATAGGGGGAAACCCTTACATCAAGCTTTCACACGGTAAACACAAAATACAACCTGAAAGAGAGAAATCCCTCATTGTTGGGTTTTCCCCACTTGAGTCATGTATACAAGTGTGACTGCAGAAATGTCAGATTACCCACCGCTGAGCCCCCGGCTCCTGTCAGCATGTCCACCATGGAGAAGAGCCCCTGGGCCCTGGCGCGGGTCAGTCTCTGGGTCAGCCTCAACCTCGTGAATATGTATGAGTGGCCCTCTCCTGACTGGATGATTGGCTGCCAGGTGGAAGTCTGCGACATTTGATTGGACAACTGAAGCTCGCAGACCACGCCTTCGCCATCTTGCAGCAAGAGAGACCAAATTGGGGCGGGACTTCCTTGCCATTGGCTCCCGCTTTGAGATGTAGATGGTCCCCTGAAGAATGGAGTTTTGGAAACATCAAAGTATATTTGATTTCAGTGGTAGTTAGACAACAACTTCCTTAGACAGATAGATAGATAGATAGATAGATAGATAGATAGATAGATAGATAGATAGATAGATAGATAGATAGATCGATAGATAGATAAATGATTAGATGGAGAGATAGAAAATGAATATGTAAATGATACAATACCAGACACTTCATCTCATACACTTATATAAGATGATAACTTATCTATGCGGCAATCATTCTCTCACTTTTGAACCAGCATGAGAAAGTCAAAGCAATTTTGCACAGGAGTTGGATAGAAATCATGTTATCCATGCATCCCATTAAGTATTTACAACTTTTTTTCGAATTAAAGTTAAACTAGCTAATGTCTTGTAATATTGGTTAATGATAATTACGTGAAAGGACATGTGTCAGCTACTGTAAAAGTCGAAATTTTCACGGTGTTGAAATTTTCCTGCATTTCGCGCAAACCAGAAACTAGCGTGAAAATAAAAGCATGCAAACATTTTTGCTTGCCATATGTTCCAGTAGTTGATGTCTGGATTCTGCGGGATTAAAAACACGCGAAACTCTTCTTACCTGGCTGAGCGCGAAAAATTAGTCGCACGGAAATATCCACTTTTACAGTATCTTGTTATAAGACATTGGAGGGTTCCCTACCTAGCAGACTGGTTTACAACACTTCTCTGCTGCTTTCTCTGCACCACTCTCTGTACTCTAGCCTTGAAGCTGATACCAGATGATGAACATCCACCAGTCTCGCTCACACACTCCATAATGGATGAGGAAACAGGCTGCCTTCTGCCCAGTTCCTCTGCACCACCAAGAGAGGGCGACATTCCCATATTCTGACTGAAGAGCTTCATAGGACGTAGAAACTGTATATTCCATGAAAAAAAACACAACAAACAAAAGCGAAATATGGTACAAACAATTATTGAAGGAGCACCACCAAGAGAGGGCGACATTCCCATATTCTGACTGAAAAGCTTCATAGGACGTAGAAACTGTATATTCCGTGAAAAAAACAAGAACAAAAGCGAAATATGGTACAAATGGACAAATATTGAAGGAGCACCACCAAGAGAGGGCGACATTCCCAATATTCTGACTGAAGACCTTCATAGGATGTAGAAACTGTATGTGACCCGCTACAACAAAATGATCCTAAAGTCGGGCGAGGTCGATTATTTGAAAATTGCATGACACAATTCCCTAATCTTTCTGCTTTAAATTGATATATTACACGTCTTATAAAAATAATCGGCTGCGGAGATATCGATGTTTAAAAGAGAGCATGTCAAGACGTCTGGGAAATCACTGTTTCGAGAAAAGCGCCCTAAAAGTTCTCCTTGCGACGCAATCACAATCAAGAGACACGCAAGTCAGTATTCACCTCCGGACAATAGAAGTTAAGCCCTAGCAACCCCCGAAATGCTCATTCAAACACAGCGTCGGCGGTCTCCTCACCGACCAATCAGTGACCAGGATGTCAGGAGAAGCGGCTAGGCATAGTGCAACCCGCCCGCACGCACTAGTCGACTGGGCAGTGTGCGAGCTTCACGCTTCGGTTAGCGGCAAGCAGCAAACTGACCAATGAGATCACTCTGATCGTTGTTAGGGGCGGAGCCTATGTGTGGCGCTCAATCCAAATGTTCGAACCAGTTTCTGCTTCGTTGAAACGTCAAAAAAACATGGCCCAGAAAAACGCTATTTTTTGGTCTTTCCTTTCTTCATTTTGCTTCAAAATTTCAACAGATGATAGAAGACATGTCAGACTCTAATAATATGTCAAATTCAGAAAATCGTAAGTTTTGACCAATTTTGATGCTCTAACTTCAAACTCGATTTTCACGGCTTCGACAGTGCGCGACTTTAGGACCATTTTGTTGTAGCGGGTCACATATATTCCATGAATTCAAAAAAAAAAAAATATGGTGCAAACAGACAGACCTTGAAGGACAGTGTCAAAGGGTAAAAATATAAATTAGTGATCATACATGGACTAGCAATATTCAGAGGGATAACTTGACTTCAGTCAAGCACCTAATGCACCAAAGGCCTGGCATGGTTGGTATTCTCATTCAAAGTCAAGTAGCATCAGATACTGTTAAAAAGGACAATATAGTAAGTTGATATTAATTCCATAAATATTTTTTTACTGTATTGCAAAATATAAAACTTCTACTAATATGTTTTATACATTTGAAGGACACAGCCAGTCAATTTAAATTTAAGAGTAATCCTAAATAGCCCAGGTTTGATGGTGAAAAAAAAAATCAAGCTCTTGGACTGACCTGAAATTTATTATTGAACAATTTTCATGACAGAAAGGTCTCTTCAATCATCTCTTCTTATCACCTATTTCTTGGATATCTGACATACACACACAATAGTGATTGCTGTGTCTTTCAGAGTGTGGGAAGCAAAAATACCTGTTTACTCATGCCAGGAGATCAAAACATGATTTCTCCAGTCGTAACCACAAACTTACAGGTGACATACAGGGAGGCCCAAAAAGAACGGAACCCCTAAGATCTTTAATTTCAGCAATATTGTTGCAAATATATCATTATTTTGCATACTACTGGAAAGGCCATTCTTTGTCCAATAGATTGACACCAAGTTCTTTAATTTTGGTTAATGTGTTATGATTTTAGGACCATTTTTGTCAACCCTTGCAATTTTCAAAATGTGATCATTTTGCACTCTCAGAGATACCAAAACCAGCGACAATTCGGCTTGTCATAGAACCAGTAGCGTTCACAATGTGTGGAATGTGGGGCGGACAATGACAATGACACCGTCCGCCCCACATTCCACACACTGTGAACGCTATACTGGTTCTATGACAAGCCAAATTGTCGCTGGTTTCGGTATCTCTGAGAGTGCAAAATGATCACAACTTGGTGTCATTGTATTGGAAAAAGTATGGCCTTTCCAATAGTATGCAAAATAATGACATACTGTATACGCCATATATTTCGCGAGTCTAAAGTTTCGCGAATTGGGAATTCCTGACGATTTTGCGAGTGGTTAAATTCGCGATCGTGGAGTCCTGTATTAAACGGAGAAACGTATATGCATACGTCACATTCACATCAGGATCAGAGTCAATATTTTCGCGTGTCTTTAATTTCGCGAATAACACCCGACTCGTGAAAATCGCGAAAATAAAAACCTCGCGAAATATTCGGCGAATACAGTATTTGCAACAGTATTGGTGAAAACAAAGATCTTAGGTATTCCATTCTTTCTGGGCCACTCTGTATTGACTTGTAAAGTATCAACATACACAAAGAATTTCATTCAAAATTACACAAGCAAAAAAAAAAAAAAAAAAAAAAAAAAAAAAAATATCAGGAGTTTCTATTGCAACGACTTGGGCAATGTTGAACAATGCAAGGTTCACTGGTTTCTGCATTATCAGGTCTCCGCAAACATGCCTTCCAGTGCCCCAGTTAATTCTCAGAACACCTACGACAGACTGACACCCACGACAGACTGACACCCATTCTCACCTTTCTTGTCTCTTCTCTCTCTGTGTTGTCAGGAATGAGTTGTGGCTGTGCTTGTGAGGATTCACCAATACCACTACCACGGTCTGCCTCAGAGTTCAGAGGTCGGCAAAAGTGTGTGCACAAAATGACAGGCTTACTGTAGTTTGGTATGGACAGCTTCTGCCTGCACAGATTGAGAAGGAGTTTATAATGACGAGTTGCCCCATTGCACAGGACACCAGCAATATGAAATTAATATACATGAACGGCAGTCCAACATTTCACAAATTTGCAATATTTTGATGACCCACGGAAGGAAAAAAACAAACTTCAAGCTAGTGATACAAGAAATTGTGATTTCTCTAAGAACTCTTTAAACGGTGATATTTGTTCCATCAACCCTCCATAAAAAACAAGCAAACAACCAAATGTGTCTATTTGCAGTTTAGATCTTGCAAACATTATGATTAGATCTGAAAAGCCCGAGATTCATACCATCAACCTTGCCTAACTCAACCTCGCCCAAGTCGAATGTCTTTTCAAGTCCTCTTCTCTTCATATTCTAGTGATTTTAATCCCTCATACATCAAATTTTCTTTGAAGTCAAAGCTATTTCTTCAGTCCAAATAAATTCAACTTAGGCAAGGTTGAGTGCATATCCATATTTTCAGCGTCACTCACCATGGGGTGTGGATGGCAATCACAGAGTCCTTGCCCAGACCAAGCCGCTGTGCCGTGGCACGTGCAAACAGGACACACACGGCTTCATCTCTCCTTCCTGCTCCTGCTCCTGCTCCTTCCTCTCCCCTTCCTCCTCTTCCTCCACCGGTGGCATTGGTCCTGGACCCTGAGGCATCCCCTCCCACGGCATCCCTTGCCCCTATTTCTCCATGGAGGAGGAAGCAGTTGGCCGCATACAGACCCACGTGACTTTCCAGGGAGAGGACTCGCACAACAAGCTTGGACTTCCTCTTGCTCTCTGATTGACACAGTTTAATGAGACAGAGGACCAAAAACCAGATAGTGTGACATTGGGTGATTTCAAGTGTGGTGCTAGTGCTAGTGCTAGTGTTATCTCCCGAACAACTGCCTTAAATCGAGCTCCAACACCATTGGTCAGATTAATGCAAATGACACCAATCCAAATCATCAGTCCTAATACTCGAGAGTAGGTGTTGGCATCAAACCACTGCGAAGTCTGTGAGAATTGCATGATGAAAAAAGCAATGGCGCGTGGTTACATTCAAATATTAAAACATGAAGTCATGACTGCTTAGTTTTAGACACATCATTAGGAAGAAGAAT
The DNA here is from genome assembly GCF_964275005.1 of Diadema setosum. NCBI lineage: Eukaryota > Metazoa > Echinodermata > Echinoidea > Diadematoida > Diadematidae > Diadema > Diadema setosum. The sequence goes on from NC_092693.1 coordinate 22,965,356, forward strand.
TAAAATGCCACAAATTTCATTTTTCTCCAAAACACAGCAACCTTAATTTTGCTTGAAGCATCAAAGTGAATGCATTTAAGAAGTCTTCTTACCTTGCTGAGAACCCTGTGAATCATGTTGGTTATGATACCACATGGCCACCGAGGATTTCTCTCTGTTCACCAACCGCTGGAGGCGCTCTGCCAGACCAAGTCTAGAGATGCAAGCAAACAAACCAAAGACTGGGTAACACACATTCTGTGAAATTTCACACAGAATACCGCACTTTACCCCACTTTTACTTGATTGCCTTTCAACGTACTCTCACACCAAAAAAGAAAAAGAAAAAAAAAAGATATAAGAAATAAAATAAGATAAAAAATAAAGAATAAATAAAGAAAGAAAGAACAAAAAATAATTTAAAAAATCATAAAAATATTAGCTTATGCCTCAAGATTTTTTTAACCACAAAGCCCTTCTCGTTTAAAGTCATCACTGCCTGAGTTTAGTTATCACTGCCCAGGTTGTTACAGTGCTATTGTGATTTGAGACAGAGACTAGATTTTTTTTTTTTAATGTAACTTCTTTACAACATGGAGAATTTCATAAATATTTTATGTGCAGGTAAATGGCAGTGTTGTGAGGGGATGACATCATTACATCATTTGATATGCATGATAGATGATTGTGATTAACATTATTTCATTTTGTTTATAGCACTTTCTTTATAGCACTAGTGCAGCACAATGATTAGTATGTTCAAGGGAACTTACTCTACAAGGCCTCAGAGGCTTTGTTGTTGTTGTGTTTTGTTTTTTGTTTTTACTTTTTTTACACTTTCAAGTATTGGAGGTAAAATTTTTTGGCTCATATATTGATGTAAAATTTTGCAAATGTACATAATCTGTGTACATTTTGTTTTACACAATACACTTACCATGCCTATCAAAGTGACATGTTTATAGGACACCTTTTTCAATGTCAGCCTGTGAACTACCTTCAACTCATGGCTACAAACATTCTGAATATGATGCCTAGAGAGCTATAGTACTGTAAAAACATATCCGTCCATGCATGCACAAGTTCACATAATCACAAACTTGAGCAATCTTGTTATTTCCTTGTGATAGTGCACACGAGGATTTGCCAAAATAAGTACTAGTAGTCAGTAGATCTGGCGTGGGCTGTGGACTGGCATTGTTACACGCACTTAAACATCTATCACCTGTTACATGTACTTCACAACCACACGTTGACAAAGAATGGTACTTAAAATCCACATTCACCTTCAAGTTTGGTTTGAGAACAAAGCTTGTTCTGTAGACCTTATAGCTTTCTCATGTGAACTTCTTCCCAATAGAACAGATTTTGTATACCTTTTGAAGACATGAGATGAGTTGGTACCACAAGAGGGGGGGGGGGGGGGGCAATGAGAGTGACAGTAAGAGTGTAGTGGGGTAGATATTAATAAGTGAATACGATGACAATTTCACAAGCAGTGTGAGAGACAGACACTTACTTGAGGAATTTCCTCTTTTTTCTCGCCGAATCCCCTGCGTCTCCTCGGCCAGAGGTGGACGTTGATGCTGTTGCCGTCGTTGTAGCACCTGCACCATGAGCTGTTTTCTCTGGTGTGACTGCAGCCTGGAGCTTCAGCTTTTTGACCCATTCACTGCCGGTATGTGGGCTGGCACCTGGTGAGGTGGCATTAGCATTGTCTGGGCCTCTCTGTGTGTGCCTCTGGTGTTGGGTTGGTAAGGAGGAGGCATCTGATACACAGGTGCTGATGGATAATTCCTACAAGGATGAGTTTTGAATACTGGTAAACAATATGTCACATGAAAAACTTACAAAGTCTACACAACTACAAGTACCCTTAAAATCACTACCCATATGGTACACAGTAAAAAAAAAAAATCTTGATATTTAGGAAGAGCTGACAAAATGGTGTGTGTGTGTGTGAATAAGATCAGTATTCATCCAGTACACTAGCCATACCATGAAAAGGAACATTGCTTCCCTGAACAGTTCATGTTCAAATGTCACTGTACTATGATATCTCCTTAAAAGATCATTGCCGTACTATTGGGCCAGCTTGATGTAGTAACACTCTGTCTTGCATCTCTACTAGTGTGGTATACATTTGTTTTGTAGTGATCACCATAGCAGCAGTAAGTGCTGTAAGTGGGCTCTGTCAGTTCCCTAAATGAAGGTGTCTAAAAACTAAAAAGAAAACACCACAGTTGGTTGCTCTATTTTTGTTTAATTCAAATATACATGGATAATAATCTAATATGTGGAACACAACATACATTGTTGTCTTGAAAATTATCAACTCAAATCTGTATGCTGAGATTAAATCATGCTGAAATCTTGGACTGCAGAATGTAGAGCAACAAGAAATGCATGGCAATATTTTAAGTTAAATGTATCAGCGGACAGGGTCACAGCACTTGCCCAGGTATACATAAACGAGATGCAAAAGACAATGCATAGCAGTCTAAATATTAGGAATATGTGTTAATTCTTGTTTCATTCCATTTATGTGAGCATCATATGATCTGATTTCCTAAGTCTACACCTTTCCTTCATTAATGTATTGGTGTTTTCTTTTAACCCCACGCTGACTTCAAAGTGAAGTGTGCTGATTTATTCTGATGGTTTAAGTAGTCTTAAATCAATCAAGACATTGTCTACACAGAGAAGTATTAATATAGTACAATTTGCCATCATGTGAGTCAACAGGTGAAGGAGATATATTTTTTTCCCTACTTACTTCATTGGTAGACTCCTCCGGTGACTCGTAATCCAGGATTTCTGGTTCACATGAGCTCTGTTATCACAAAACATGAAAAACACATATATATATCAGCTGAACAGCTGATATATCCTGAATTCTTTGAAGATGAAATATCACATCATTTGACTCAATATAACAGTGCTGTGAAGCAACTAGAAATCTGTTAATGGTGTCTAATCTTTTCAGTATAGCGAGAAGCTAGAAATTGGGCTGGTTGCATGGGCTTGAACCCCATGCAACCAGCCCAATTTCTAGCCTTGGAATGTTATCAGTCTGTGTCAATAAATCCTACATAATATGGCATAACACGATTGTCACTGCGATTGTCATATTAGAACATTTAAAGTCAGTATTTGAGAAAACTGATTTATCCCATATCACACACATAACGTTGATTAATTCCACAACAGTGCACAAATTTCTTGGAGTGTAACAGCCTTTAATATATATCATCAAAATGCACCAAATTGACAAAATGCTGAGGATCATATACCATAGCTCAGCCTTACAATTAGCATCTGCTTCTTCATTTCCCTTTTTGATGACAATGTGTGGGAAAAAAAAACAAACAACTCACTTCTATAGCTGTTGAACATTCACTGATCTGAAAAGGAGGTCTCAAAAAAACTGTAGAGACATGCTTAATTATGTACCCTTTTGCAGCGAAGAACCCAAAGAGTATTGAAGTCAGCACATGATTGTTTTCAGACAAGACGTAGTCACAAAATCACTCTCAGAAGTCAGAGGTTTGTGCACACACAGAACTGTGTGAGCTCATTAAAATCAATATGATTTCACTTCTCACCTTGGGACTTGTTGACCGACCGTTACTCCGTCTGGGATGACCACAGCTTTGTCTGAATGTCTTGTCCCTCTGTGCGTTTTTGTCTCCTGAAAGTCTACTCCCTTCAACTCTTTCTTCCTGTCCCATGGGTACATTTATTCCTGTGAAAAATGATTTACATTAATATTGACTGAGAAACACAGGCAAATTTTCATGTGATGTCTCAAACTTTCGAGAAACACATAACCGGTAGGCCTACATGTCATTTGGAGAATTTAAATACAAGATGAGATGATAACAAGTATGATATTAAAATATAAGAGAAACACCTTGCAACATCCAGTGGGCACTTGAAAAATAGCAGACACAGACATGTGACCAGAGATCGAAGTTCAAATGTCTTTTGATTGTCTAATCAGTACGATCACTCAGCCTTTATTTGAACACGGAAGGCCCAATATAAGTATGATTTTCATTAGATTTGCTCAAAGAATGAATTTGGTTACATTGAAAAAAAAAAATCATTCAGGATTTTTTGTGACATGTTTCTCTTGCTGAACTGCTCTAACTCAAAACAATCTTCTCTTGGGGTGGGGGGGGTTCCCTTGTAGGTGTATGATTGTCATTCTTTAATTATCATGGGCTTCACACCTGTCTATCTGTGTGATCTACATTTGTATTACCTCTCTCACAAGGGGAAGTTTTCGAAGGTGACGTCAGTGATTCCCCTCTCTCTAACCCAGCCTCCTCAGAATACTGAGAATGCAGCAAACCAGACACTGGTATCCTTGGGCTTCCTAGGTCCCCCGAGTCACTACTGGAATCGCTAATGCATAGTTCTTCAGAGTCCAGAGGTGGCGTTCTCTGCCCTGTTTTGGCCCCAAATACCACTGCTCTCTCTTCACTGCGAGATCCCACCAGTGCCGGGCCCCGTCGCTGCCGACGAGGCGCTGGTCTCGAGGGGTTCCTTCGCAAATGACTTTTCTTCTTCAATGGGGCCATGCCTAGTGTCCGCAAGTCTTCCACATCTTTGGCATCCTCGTCACTGGAAGAAGACCAATCAATGACTGCCTCTTCTTCCGCCTCCTCATCCTCTTCCTGTTCCTCTCTGGAGCACTCATCAGTTCGGGGATTCCATCTCTTCATATTCACATCTGCAAGAATTGCAAATAGTATGGAGATGATAGCAATAGGAAACTGAAAAAGCACTGAGAGAGTGCAAACCTCCTCCACCAAGCAGCTCATTTCCATCCATACAAGTATGCTGAAAATTGCCCTTATTTCCTAATGATGAAGAAGCCTTTCTGTTGTGTCTCAGAGTGTACCTCATCAGCAGCTTACTGCATGCTGCACATCCAGCATGAAACACTATACATCGTATATACCACAACAACATAAGCAGCAGCAACAACATAGGCAGCAGCAGCATCAGCTTCTTCTGTGTAATACTAAAGAAACTTTCAAAAAGAACCATCAGGATTAGGTAAGATGCATCATGTATGCTCACTGCTTTAGTTGCAACAGCACTCTGTTCAGTTTGCCGTAAAAGCGTGTAAAATAAGAAATAGTTGTCATCATTATCATTATTAAGAGGAAGGTGTGGTGGGAGACTCTCCTACAATCCTAGCAGGCATGTTAATGGAATTGAAATTGGAAATAGTCGGCTTTTTAGTGCAGTGTACAATGCATGAGGTGTGGTCATACACATACATTTATATGTACTTGTTTGTGACACAGCCATCCTCTCATGTGCTCTGTTCAGACTTTTCCTACAGGTATGACTGCAAAATTATTAATCTACGAACGATTCTAGCCATCCATCACGCATACCTTTTGTTGCCGTTTTTTCCTTCCACTTGTGGAGTTCTTCAAACCCAGCACTGCAGCCTGACCAATCTTTCTCGATGCGGTCAAGGTAGGATGTTTTCCGTTTCTTCTTGGGAGGGTTCATCTTGTAAACCTGGGGACAGATGGAAAACATCAAGATTTTGTTTAAAATTCCATGGTGGTGGACACTTTTTTCTAAGACCCTTTTCTTGATAATTGATGAATAGACACACAACAGTAACATGTTATACAATAAACCTATACTGAATTCTTAGTAATGTGAGCTAGTTTACCATATTAACCCTTTGAGTACGAGTCCTGAGCATACTCGGGCAAGGGTAAAAAATGGGAATTGTTGCAAAATCAGTCCATCCTCAAGTAACACCTAACTGCTAGTAGAATGAGCCAGAGATTCCAAAACACAAAACTAGGGACATTCTCGGACCAGGATACCATCATCATGATGCTGAAAAAAAAAATTTAAAGATCTCCAACAGAAACCAAGATGCTACAAATGAATACACTAACAGTAACAATCAACTGCTTCCCGTAATTCAAATAGAGTGTACAGCTACTGTGATAATCCCTACATTTACTTTTTTCATGAGCATGATTTCAGATGTTTTCTCTATGTCGGAAATCATCAGCTGGGCTCTAAACTGCAACTATGGGCGAGCAAGTTCGATACACACAAATCATAATCATTAGGGCGGTTGAATGTAAGGACCCACAAGCATAGCATTAGCAACAATGGGTCTTGTTCAATGTAAAGTGTTACTATGTTCAAGGTATTTTTTTATGCTCGTGGATAGAACTCTTCTTTGTACGAATAGAATTACTAAAAAAAAATACAATTAATTATAATTTTTGGTATTAAGAGTGTAAGCGGAGCTCTAGAGTTCACAAGTGCCACTATGTCATTCACCATTTTACTGCAGTTTACTTAGTCTTAAGTTTACTTCTCATATCATACGGCAAGAGAGTGTCAAACTGAAAGCTGCTTCCATAAACTAAAGAAGGAAAAAAAAAGCCCCCATCAGCCACCCATGGGTAAATCATGGTCAAATATGACACTTACTAGGGCTGGAGCAGTGGGGTTGAACAAGTTTGTAATAATGTAGACTAATTGTAATTTTATTCAAATTCATTTAAGTTAATTTTGATTGCATCCTTACTATGCAATTTCAGGAGAGAAGAAGTGCTCCAACACAAACAGAAAATGAAGTCAATGTGACAACGATAGCTGCGCTTGTCACAAGGTAGAAGTTGTTGTTGTTGTTGTTAGTAAGTTTTGTAGTGTACAATTTGTGTGCCAAATATTGAGGCCATCTATGTGCAGGTTTCTACATCTTTTTGGCTTTCGTTGGTTACAGTACTTTTCATGAGGGGTCCCAGGTCTGGCATCAGTGAAATGTTCCTCCCACTTCATTCTTTTTTGTTCTGGGTTGCATCCTCTGGACAAGCCGGCTCTGTAAATAATACGGGTACTTTGAGCAGATTTCTCAGCCTCGAGAGGCCTAGTCCACTCAGCTCCAATGCGTGTGATTGTGAGGCGTTTACTGATGTGCCAGAACCTCTTAATATCGACTCCTCTAATCCGATATATCAATAAAATCGATCGGTTAAAAAGGGAAAAGGAAAAGAGAGGAAAAAAAACATAATATAAAAACAAACAAAACGAATGAACAAAAAACTATAACATAGCAGAAAAAATATGGGTTGACAACGGACGTGGGATATAAGAGCTAAAGCTAAATTACGCACACACAGAATAAACCATGCATGGGAAAGACTTCCTTTTGAGACAGCCACCCCAATCACGCTAGTACGGTACTAAATCAATGCAGATCTATACAGCTCTACCTAGCCTAACCTTGCTTGCGATACGCACGGATGCACGCACTCACTTTTGGGTGGCTGTCTCAAAAGGAACTCTTGCCCATGCATGTTATGTTAAAGCAGTTATGCAGCTAAAAAAATTAAAATGGAACTATTACAAAACGAAAGGAAGCGCACGCTGTCTGTGAAGAGAATAGGTTAGGTGGGAAATGCAACAGAATTTAAACTGAAATACATACGAAACATAACCAACGAAAAATTAGAATCTATATAATATTAATACACGTAAAATGACGTATTTATTAATAAATGTATTTAAAGTTTTAATGCAACAAAAATAACAAACCATACGTTTTGGCAAAGGCATAAATGCGCATGCTCAAGAATTCAAATGAATGACAAAATGTGTTTTATCTGTCAATAATGTGATGTAGACTAAGGGGGGAGTTCACATAAGTGGAATTTCTCACCTATAAATTGACTGACTTTGTTCTTGATCAGTGAGTGTCAGTGTCACTGTCGGTGTCAGTGTAACTGCGACCAGAACCAGCCCCAGAGCTCCCCGACCCGGGGTTTCCTGTCGTGTAGCACAGCACACAGCTCACGGAGGTGATCAACAAACACAACAGTGTGCATGTGGGACTAAAATGTCAAGCTTGCTATTCTCACGAAGGGTCTTGCTAAGGCGGAAGGCCAAGGGATATCTCAGTGACGATGCATTGAGATTACGAGCTCCACAAATCAGACGAGCCAACATGAAGTACATTTTAGGAGATAAAATTAGATTCAAAAGGCATTTTAGGTTTTAACCGTTACTGTTCGTGTTGACAGCACTAAAAATACTAACTACAGTGGTATACCACTTGCAGTACACATACGGCCAGGGCAAGGAGGTACAGTGTAGTAGACTACGCTAATACTTGGCCAGGGGCTGAAAATATAACGTAACATGAACAGAACATAACAACCGCGACCGGCACCGGCGCGCCGGTAGCCCGCCCGCACACCCCGGCCGGCCCACGCGGTACTCGGTCCTTACCGCACCGGCCGTATGCCGGTATTCAAAGTTTATTTGATGAAAATCGGTTTTGAAATGGCTGAGCATAAGATATCCAAAAACAAAGTAAGACAAAGTGATCCTAATAAGACGTGTGATGGATATCACCTTTTATGAGGATTTCTTTGTTTTAGATGTCTCGGCCATGTTAAAAGCAATTTTCATCAAAAAAAAAAAAAAAAAAAAAAAAAAAACCAAACAAACAAACAATCAAAACAAAACCAAACAAAGCATACTGAACTGCTTTCATGAATTGCATAATCATACTCTTCCATATTTCTAGAGAATTCAATTTCTCAGTGTCTCCCAAAAAAGTTGAAAAACCATCCTCATCTCAACCAAAACTAAACCATCCCTTTAACCCTTTCCCTGCTTGCATGGTTCCCATACAATTGATTTATTAGGCCTATACACTTTTGGGATTGACAATAGCCTGGATTTCATGAAATGTGTTTACGAGACAGACTTCAAGAGTTGAATTCTAAAAATGCAAGACTCCCTTGTAATATCTCTCGTATTCAGGTGTGTCGCTTCCCCTCGACAATACTTGGGGGGGGGGGGGGGTAAATTTACCATTTTCAAAATCTCCCTCGCATGGGAAGGGGGATACCCCCTCTCACATTCTCCCCAGTTAGGTCCCCTTCCATTTAACATTTAGGTAGGTCTGCACTTTGGAAATTTCTGAATATTTCACCAAAAAGTGTGCACCAGATATGTCACTTCTACTCAAAGTTCCGTATACCTGGGAAGGGGATATTATATCAATTCAATTCAATTCAATTCAAACTTTATTTCATTTTTCGAAAAGAACATAAACATTTCACTTTCATTGGTAACAGAGAATAAGGTTTCATAATCAAAACAAAGTAAAATTGAAAAGAGAACATAATTGTGGAACCTTGGGGTAACAAATAATGTTGTAATGAAAATTGACTGAAGTGATATAGACGATATAACATTACACAAAATATCGAAAAATGGAGGGACCCACTAAAAAGGCAATGCTTGTAGAATGTGGGCCCCTCAGGTACAGAATGTCAATAGAAAATGAACTGATGCAAAAAGGGGGAAAAAGATCGGGAATAAAGTCAGATTTAAAAAAAAAAGTCTGGAAGCCCAATATTACGAGACAGAGTAACGGACAGACACACATACACAGGCGAATGAACATTAAACGAGACTGAGACGACAAAACTTATATGAAAGGGGACTTCAATACAAGACAGAACGAGACAATGTTGACATAATAGGAAGACAATACAGCGGACAGAAAGGAAACACAGATCCAGCGATCCTCGACAGAACTATGTCGAAAAAATATTGGGATGCGAGGAAGGGATTTCTTGTATGGAAAAATAGAGAGAAATAGATGCGGAGGTACTACAAGTAGAATTGAATCTACTCAGTAAGAGTCTCAGGACAACAGGGACGAGAAAATATGTGAGAGGGATTATTGGTAATCAAAATTCTTCGGAAAAAAATTAAAATGAGCCATCAGGCTGATTCACTTCTGTAGGAACATAACATTGCAATAGAAACAACTTTAATCTCCTTTTAAATGAAAATTAGAAGGTGAATTTCTTATGTCATTATTCAGAAATTCCAATACGTTGGGCCAGTATAAATAAGTGTGTTCTTAGCAAGAATCGTTCGTAAGAGAGGTAAGTGAAATTCATTGGAACGTCGAGTTGGATAGTCATGGAATGATTGATTTCTTTGAAACATAGAATCGAAAATGGAGGGGAGTGAGTTGTTGCTGTACGTATACATAAATTGCCCCAAATTAAATAAATACAAATCTTTAATTTTTAGCAGCTTATTTGCGGCAAATAACATATTTGAGTGGGAGGGTATGGAATTAAGGATAACTGATGACACGGAGAGCTTTCTTTTGTAGAAGGAACACTCTATCCAGTAGGTTCTGGTGAGTGTTGCCCCAAACTAAAACACCATAATTAAGATATGGCAATATCAGTGACGAATATAACATAAGTAATGATTTTTGTGGGATATACAATTTCATTCTATTTATAACACCTATATTACGTGAGATTATGTTGGATATATAATCAATATGTAACTTCCAGGAAAGTTTGTCGTCAACAATAATTCCAAGGAATTTAAAATGTGAAACTTGTTCTAAATGAAAATCATTCAAAACTATAGCTGTACTCAAAATGTCAACAGTATTACTAAAAATCATATATTTCGTTTTTGGGTATTCAATGATAATTTATTGGCTCTTACCCAATTATTTACTTTTTGTAATTCAGTATTGACTTTTTGAACAAGAAAATTAACATCATTGTGGGCAAAAAATACACTGGTATCGTCAGCAAAATGGATAAAGGATAGTACATCGGATGCCTGGCAAAAATCATTGATATAAACAATAAATAATAGTGGCCCTAATAAACTTCCTTGTGGAACGCCAAAATTTACTTCTCTTATTACTGAAAGATTGTCTTTAATTGTAACAAATTGTCTTCTATTTCCTAAATAGCTCCTGAACCACTCCAAGGCCTTCCCACGTATTCCGTAATGTGATAACTTGTGGAGTAGAATATCATGATCAACTGTGTCGAAGGCCTTGGAGAAGTCAAAGAAAATAGTAATTAAATGAGAGTGATTATCAATTGCATGAGCCACTTGATCAACAAAGTATAAAAGAGCATGAGTTGTATTATGCTTCTCTCGAAAACCAAATTGAGAATTAGTCAAAATATTATGCAACTTCAAAAAATTAATAGTTCTCTTATAAATGAGTTTCTCTAAATCTTTGGACAACGATGATGATAATAGTGAAATTGGACGATAATTACTGACTTCATATTTGTCACCCTTCTTAAATAATGGAATCACTTTGGCCAGTTTCATCTTAACAGGAAACACACCATTAGAAATTGATAAATTGAAAATATGAACAAGTGGATCAGCAACTGAAGATATAACACTGATATATCCTCTGATTATACTGAGGCCAAGGCTATTCCCAGCATAAATATATGTTGACGTCAGAAGGGGGGGGGGGGGGGAGTGTGTGGGAGGGCGGAGCTTTTGCAATTTTAGAATTGTTGATTCACACTTCTGTGGAATACCGTTATTCCGAAAATTGACAGTCCTCATGGGCAGAGTCGGATCTAAATCTGTGGATAGGAATTGAGCTGGGGAAACGTAAATTAAAAATGAGGACTAAAAGTTTTGAATATGGATGTCTATTTGAATGCAAGTGACAGATATCATAATAATGCACACGTTTTGATGAAATACATTGTACATTGTATTCTGAAATTTGTCAATCCCCAAAGTTTACTAAGTGTGTGGATGGTAAGTGGGAGCAGGGAGATTCCCACCTCCCTGGTGGGAGGGGGTATCCCCTTCCCAAGCCCGCGACAGAGATTTTGCATTTTCAGATTTGAAATTAAACAATTCGTTGCAAAATCGGTGAAAGATTTGGACAGTTGATGGAAGCACGAAAATGTTCCTCATATCATTTCGAGGATTTATTAGGGGTTAAAATGACATGTTTGCCCCCTTGTCCAACACTGACATCTTTTAAATACGCTTATATTTTTAGAGGAGAGTGGGGAGAAGTGGGACAAAATTTGTGATTTGATGAATTTTCTCATGGCCGGGGGCACTCATGTCTCGGACTCAAAGACTGCTCGGTACAAACGCTATCTAACGTTAAAAGGGGTCGTAGGCTATAGTTCGGTTGAGACCTAATTTCAGATTTCTAACATTTTTTTGGTGAGAAAATGAGAAACCTCTTATGAAATATGAAAGAGCACGTAATTCCTTGAGGAATTCAACGTTTATTTGATAAAAATTGGTTTTGAAATGGCTGAGATATCCAAAACAGAGCGATTCTAATAAGTGTGGGACCCACATGCACTTTATTACGATTGCTTTGTTTTACTTTGTTTTTGGATGTTTCAGTCATTTCAAACCCGATTTTCATCAAATAAACTTTGAATTCCTCTTAAAATGGTATGTTATGTACTACAGTATTTCATAAGTGCTTTCTTGGTATCTCGCAAAAAGTTAAAAGCCCAATTCTCATCTCCACCAATACTGTACCATCCCTATGCTTTAACGTTATAGGCAGAGAGGTGGGAAGAGCCACCTCCCTGGTTTAGGCCAGATGGGTTACTTTAAACAGGGAGGTGGTCTCTTACCCCTATTTAAAGTCTCATATTTGTGTCATAGTTCTAGACCGGTCTATATACATTGTAGTTGATTAAAAAAAGGCCGCTGAATGGGGAGAAGTGGACCACCCCGTGGGAGAAGTGGGACATTGGCTGGGGTGAAGTGGGACAAAAAATTAGTCACTAGACTTCTACAAGTACTGTATGTAACAGTTATCCCCAGTATATCAGATATGTGTGTGTGTGTGTGTGTGTGTGTGTGTGTGTTGTGTGCTAGGCCCCATGTGTGTGTTTGAATATTATTGTAACGCGAGACCCTCTCACTACTAGTACTAATAAACCTCTTGGTAACGCTGCCACCACTCGGTCAACCATGGCCAGCTTTGTGCCCATACACAACAACCACAATTAGGTACAGCCAGCAATCCAGGCAACCAAGACTCCATACTTCACTAGTCTCACATTCTATCTCTGGTAGTCGTGAATCATATCTTTACCGAAGGGTCATTCGATGACAGGTAAGAAGTCCGCTGTTGACGAACTATATGCTGCCTTACTATTAATTATGCTACGAAAACAGAAAGAAAGAAGATATATCTAGAAATTGTATAACAAACTCCCATAGCCCGTATTTTCTAGGTCCAATAGCAATACTGTGATTACGAGCTAACTTGAGCTTGCCTGCTAATGTATGCGTATTGCGTGTCACATGCCACCTCACTAGCATTCACACCTGCAACGGCACTTGTCATCTCACATGTTAAAGTAAAGCCTGCTAGTGTGTGTGTATGCCTATCGTGTATCACATGCCACCTCACTTGCCATCACCACAGTGTAAGTATAGCCTGCTGTAGCATTCACACTTGCAATGTCACTTGTCACATCACATGCACCCCACATTAGCCACTACACTCACCAACGCTACTGTTGCCACTACACATGCCATGACACTTGTCACTGTAAATAAGTCTCCTACACTTACTTATTCCTCTGCCTGGGTAAGCTATGGTATGGTATACACTTCAACAAAGAAGAATCGAAGAAAGCTGTCAAATACATTTGAAAACCAGTTTATTACATGACGGATTCATTCTATTCCGTTCCATTCACAGCAAAAGATACAGCTGTCACACTGGCTGTATTCATATTGTTCACATCTGATCTAGAACAACACTTACTCAGATTCATAATTGAAATTATATTGCAGGCAGTTACACTTGTAACTTATAGGCAAATACACCTTCACTTGCAGTTTATACTAACGACCTTCAGAATCTATTCTGAGCATGTCTGAGTCTCAGCAAGGATTACACATGTCGTGTATGTGCACACACTATTTATCATTCAAAACTGTGGGTCGTTACTAAAAAAAGAGGGGGGGGGCTTTAAAATCAATGCCTAGCATAACCGTCAAATAAACAATGGCCAACTGATTTACACAGTCAAGGTTTTATTAGAGTCACTGTAGATCTCTGCTCCACACAAGTTATCTCGCTTGTGGGTCTTATCTTTCCACTAACATTTCCTAGGATGAGATCTTGCGTTAAGGCTTCCCACCTTCGTTAACAATCTCCATATCAGTATCACTCAGTCTGGTAATTGGCCATATTACCCTTGAATCTTTCTCTGGGATAAACCCACTATTCCACTCAATCCACCCTTCCAGGATTCCACTAATGCCACCGGCCCTAGTACTTTGTTCACATGTCACTCACTCTGTCGGTGTACATGTTACTTGATACTACATACTAGTGCTTAACCAGCACTTGCTTTCAACGCTTGCATCTATCTGGTCTCAAGTTTAATATTCCATAAACTTCCAGAAAATAATGCAGCTAAAAGAAATCACACCTAGAAAAGTTTCACTATTAGTAACAAGTTTGTCGACATTACTTGTCACTCGTCCCTTGCTTTCTGTGATCTACCAACCTTTCACACCTGACTATGAAATCTCTCCTATTAAATCAATGTATAACTGTAGTTATATTCAGTGACATCACAACAACAACACTTGTCGTAACAAGTGTCAATAACAATTACACTTGCCGCAGTGTCAAGTATCAACAAGACAGAGCCTCAGTCACAAGGGGGGGGGGGGGGATGTTCCTTGGGGCTGTATACTTCCGATGAAGTGACACATGTAACTTTCTTTACTCAAGATTGTTACTATTGCTACTGTCAGTATCGGCATTTTCCTTGTTCAGGAATTAAGTCAGATGACGTTCACTTTCCCTGTTCGGGATTGCTATTGCAGGGGTACCCATTTCATCTGATCAAATGCAACTGCACTTCGACCTTCATCTCAGTGGTTACCTGAACGTTCCCTGTTCGGGATTGTTCGCTCCAGTCCCGTTGTGAGGGGGGGGGGGGGGGGGGAATAACCTGGCTACTGTCAAATGACATCAGTAAACTTCACTGCTGTGAGAAACCACTATGCTTACATGTATATGCTTATAAGGGCATTTATAGTGACACATCGATAATGGGAACTCGATAATAAATGCCAATTTAATGGGTAATGGGACATGCTTATACCAGTAAAATCTTTATCCACAATCCAAAACTTATCTCGTCAATTTCAGCAACATCTGGCAACTTTCACTAACAAGTGCAACACTTGCAAAGGTTCTTAATATCCATGGTGTTCCTGGTCAGTAACATTTGCCATAGTGACAACTGTTGTAATTTGTTTAAGTGTTCCTAATCCTTTCAATTGTTCTTAGTCCGTTTTAACTTTTATCATCCGTTAAGGAGTGGTAAATACTTAAGCCAGGGTCCCAGACCCTGTTCTCCTTCCCTATCACCATTGTACTCTTACCTATCATTGCAAATGTTAATGAGACAAATGAAAGAATAAATGCATTCATAAATCGACATGTCCTAGACTCTTTGAGTGTCTTATTATCTACTTGTCATATAGAGAGAACTGGTGGAGGCTAGACTGTAAAACCTTGGGTGACAGATGACTATCAGTCAGCTTGCCATCCTCGACCTGACCCTAGTCAAATTGGTAGTGACAATATTTTGTAGTTGTCACTGTAAGTGTTCATCACTTGGCCAAAATTGTATTACTTGTACTCGTTTCACCTCGTCCAGTAATCTCTTTACAATGACTGCATGTAAAAATGTGTCTTTGTTGGACAATAGCAGACACATACATTGTACACTTGTATATGAACTAGCACTTGTTCTAACTAAGAAGTTATATCAAATAAAATTATTATATTTCACTTTGTTTGAAATCGAATTTGGCAATCATATAAAACAGAATGAGGTAGTCTATATTCCTAGTTTCAGAGGTAAATTTAGAATTCGATACCAAAAAAAAGGAAGAATGATCTCAAAAATTTGGTTGTGAAGAAAACTAAATATCCTAACTTCTTCTCTAAAATACTTCCTATAAACTTACTTGAAGAGTGTCAACACTGGAAACAACTGGAGCAAGAAGCTTGAAAAGGACTGGAACGAGAAGCTTGGGAAGGGCGGGGACAAGAAGCTTGGAAAGATGTTAAGAGCTAGGTGTGGCGGAGGAAAGTTTCTTGCAAGGAGAGTGATGCAAAAAGTTCTTTAGCATCACCTGTCTACCCTTTTATACGAAACCTCAGGATCCACTGTCACCAAAATCTAATTTGCATAATCAGTGCCAATTGGTTGAAAGTAATACCTCAGACAACCTAGTAATGCTGATTGGTTAATTCATTTCCAATACATTTATACATGTCCTTATTATCAAAGTTCATTGACTCTACAAGCAGTTCTCTTCTGTGTACGACTCTACAGACAGTTTTCTTCTGTGTCTAACATACCCACAAGACTCATTTGACATCAGAAATGCCACTTACTCTCCTAATTTTAAGCCATAAAACTTGCATTGATAAAAACTAGAACATCATACCCAGATGAATATGATACCTTTTGCTACATTTATCACCATTTTCCTTCCTAAATATTTCACAATATTCCATAATGTATTGGGCTTAACCCACTACTTTCACTGCTACTGGTACCTCAGTTCGTATTTGCCGGTCAAAACAATGTGGACACACCCACTACTATAGTATGCAAATGAGTGTCTCAGTGAGTGACTTTCCATTCATAATTCCAATCACTACTGCGTGTTACTGCGTAAGAGATGTCTTACGCCGGAAAAGCTTCCGTATGCAAATAAAAAGAATGGGCGGGGCTTGACTGGGAATCACGCACACACAATAAACCAATGCGCGTACTCGACTTGTCCGCGGGGACAAAACGGAAATCAAGTCGTAAACAACTTCATTGTATCCATTCATAACGGTGTCGGAGGTCAATAACTGTCACAAGAACTACAGAGGGCGCTATGCCTAAATACCACAGCTTCTTAGAATTCATTGCCCTAACGCCAGTAGCCATACACAGAACTTAAATCTTCTTTATGAATAGACTGTCTCCTCGTGAATTACATATATGAGTCTTTCTGTACTGTGCTTCTTAAAGGGAAATATATATTTTCAATTTTTTTTTTTTCGGGGGGGGGGGGGGGTATATGTCACACTACCCCCTTCTCACTAATGGCTGTCCCAGCCATTGACATGTTCATGTCTTTTGCTTAACAAAACTAGTGTGAAGTAGCAAAATAATTATACACAGGACACATTCCTTCTTTGCCTCCAAACATCATCAGAAAGCATTAAAAATTAATTGGTTACACTGTATCAGATTATGATGTCCTTTTCATCTTCACTTGCATCTTCACTTGCCTCTGACACTTTATGTGCCACTTGCTCAAATTTCACCTTTCTTAAACAACAGCTGCCTCTTGAACAATATTCTTCACAAAGCTTCAAATGTAAAACTTTCAACTGCAATCATTAACTGCAAAAGCAGGTACAAATCTTATAACAACTTTCAACAACAATTTCCTCTTCCTCTTTTCAAATACATGTAACAAATTTCACTTGCAACAATCAATTGCACAAACACTTGTGAATCACTTATAAATGTAACAATGAACTGATGATTTCTTCTGGTCTCAACCTCTACAGGCGCGGCGTGGACTCGTAAAAGAACTTGGAGATCTTTACTTCCTCGACAACCCTCTCTCCACGGAAGGTTCCCATCTTCTCGGTGTGGACCTCCACCTTTACCAAGCGGTGCTCCTCACCACCAGGCACCTTCACTTCGATGTTGACGTTAAACCCAACCGTCTCGGTCTTCACCGTTGTCTGAACAGGTACCTCTTCTTTTTCGACGTCACTGTCTGACTCACTCTCGCTACTAACGCTGCTACTGTCACTGAGGTTTTCGATTTGTTTTATCCGCTCAGCCTTCGCGGACGCAGTGCAGCTCTTCTCATGGATGGGGTTTGGTGCGGGCGTAGGTGTTGTGGCCAGACCGATCTTCTCTGAGGGCTTAGGGGCCGGTTCCTTTAGTGGGGTGGGCTCTGTGCTGACGAGGCTTGGCAGTTGCATCTGGGGGGGCGGGGTAGTCTCCTTCCTTTCCTTCCTCTCCGTTGGCTTGTAGGTAGGTGCACTGTCCCTCCTTGGTTCTCTCTCCTCCTTGCGAGGTCTCTTATGACTGGATTCCTTGTCCTTACTTTCTCTATCCCTCTTCCTTTCCTTCTTGTCCTTTTCCCTCCTGACAAAGTCATCGGTGGCCGCCTCGAATGTTAAATATTTATACTCATTACCTGCCCGTGCATGGTTGCGCCGATAGTGACGGGCAATCTCGGCACGTCCCTCATTTTCGTAGATACAATAGTCGCACTTGAGGGTAAGTGGGTATTCATGCTTCTCGTGCATGTGGGCCTGCATTGCTGCCTTATTAGTCATTTCCCTTCTGCAGATTTTGCAAGAAGGCATGGCGTCAGTTCTGCGTTTGAGAAAAGTAAGAAAAGGAAAAATGCATCGATAACAATGTGACAATAAATGCATCATCGCCAGAGTAGTCTTCTTTGCCTCGCCTATGTTAAATGGATTCCAGCTTACAGATCAGTATACCTCCTAGGCCTAACTCTGTTTCTGGATGGGTTTCGCCTCACTGTTTGTTCCTTTACCCAGTTTTGCAGTGGGGGGCCATGGTACCTCTTTAGTCTATCTACATGCACTACTTTAGGCTTCCCTCTCGCACTTTGTTGAATGCGATAGATTACATCTGACATTTTAGTGAGAATGAGATAAGGTCCAGTCCATTTGCTCATAAGTTTTGGGCTCAATCCTCTCTTTCTTTGAACTCCACTCAACCACACCCACTCTCCTTCACTGTAACTATTCAGCACTGTGTTCCTGTCATAATTATGTGATTGACGTCTGTCAGCTAACTTCAGTTTCTCCCTTGCTTTTTCATGTGCATCATGTAGCCTGGTTCTTAGTTGATGTGCGTAATCTTCATCATCTCCCTCTTGATCAGGTTGATGGACAGTTACATCTACCGGCAGAGCAATTTCACGGCCGAGCATCATCATGGAGGGTGATTCATTGGTGGACTCTTGCACAGCAGACCGGTAGGCCATCATCGCATACGGGATTCTCTCATCCCAGTCCTGCTGATTGCGCTCGGGGTCTAACATCGATGCCAGCATGGAAATTAAGGTACGGTTGAACCTCTCCACTAAACCATCTCCCCTTGGGTGGAAAGGGCAGGTTCTCGTCTTCTTAATGCCCAACAAGTTGCACACCTCCATCATCAGATTAGACTCGAAATTTCTCCCTTGATCGCTGTGAAGCTCCTTGGGTACTCCATACCTGCAAATAAACTCTTCAACCAACACTCGTGCAATGGTATCAGCTTCTTGATTGGGGAGGGGGTATGCTTCCATCCATTTGGTAAAATAGTCACCGACCACGAGAATGTACCTGTTTCCACGATCACTGACTGGAAGTGGTCCCAAAATATCAGCTGCAACTCTTTCAATGGGGGCTCCTACTCTGTATTGCTGAAGGGGGGCTCTTGGTTTCCTGGGGGGATTTTTCACTCTCGCACACACTGAACACTGACGCACCCATGATCTGACATCTGCCGCTAGGCCGACCCAGTAGTAACGGTATTGCACCTTGTGAAGGAGCTTGTTTACCCCAAGATGACTACCAGTTTTGGAGTTGTGAAGCTCACTCAGTATCGTCGGTCTTAATGTTCGAGGGAGGACGGTTTTCCAGTTTACTGTCTTGCCATCATCTGATTCCCATCTCTTCACGAGAATTCCGTCTTTGACTTCTAATAGGTCCCAGTTAACCCAATATGTTTTCACAGCTGCCGACAAACGTGACACATCCTTCCATTTTGGTTTTGTGTTTGATTCTTCCTTCCACCTTTGAATATGCTTAATGTCAACATCTGCCATTTGTGCCTTCCTGATGACATCACTGGTAAGATTAGGTTCTAATGTCACAGCTTGTAGCTTGCATCCTATCTCTTCTACATCCTTATCAAAATTACTTTGAGAGTCTTGAAGTCCATCTCCATCAGCCATCCTAAAATGAAATATAATACAAAATACACTTGTTAAATCCACTAGTCACAAATTCCTACTGCTTATCACTACAGATATCCTGCATCTGCCCACACTGTGGACATGGTCGCCGTGACAACCCATCTGCATTGTTGTGGAGACGACCTGGTCGATGATGAAGGGTGAGTTTGTACTGACTGATTATTTCTAACCATCTTGCCAGTTGTCCTTCTGGGCTCTTGAAATTCATGAGCCATCTTAAAGCTCCATGATCTGTTCTGACCATCACATCTTGCCCATACAGGTAATGTCTGAAATGCTTGAGGGAGTCTACTACTGCCAACAGTTCTCGCCTGGTTACGCAGTAATTCTGCTCTGCTCGGCTCAGCGTTCTACTTGCGTATGCAATCACTGGCTCTCTTCCATCTCTCTCCTGTGACAAAACAGCTCCAATTGCAAACTTGCTTGCATCTGTGTCGAGGAGGAACTTGTCTCCGAGTCTTGGATATGCTAGAATTGGTGCTGTGGTGAGACGCTCTTTCAAAGTTGCAAATGCTTCCTCACATGCATCTGTCCAAATGAAAGGCTGGTTCTTCTGAGTCAGAGCAGTCAGTGGTTTTGCAACATCAGCAAACTTCTTCACAAATCTTCGGTAATAGGAAGCTAGTCCTAAGAAACTTCTGACTTCTGTGGCGTTGGTTGGGGTGGGCCATGAAATGACAGCTTCTATCTTGGCTGGGTCTGTGCTAACCCCCTTCTCAGACACAACATGTCCAAGATATAGCACTTCCGTCTGAAATAGTCGACACTTGCGTGGCTTGAGCTTGAGTTTAGCGCTGTGTAGCCTGTCAAAAACAAGCTCGAGTCTTGTCATCACTTCAGTAACCGTTGATCCAAAAACAATGACATCGTCAAGGTAGATGAGCAGTATCTTTCCATGCAATCCAACGAAGACTGTTTCCATCAGCCTCTCAAAAGTGGAAGGGGCATTACACAGCCCGAAAGGCATGACCTCAAATTGGTAAAGTCCTCCCGGTACCACAAAGGCCGACTTCAATTTTGCTTCATCGTCAAGTGGGACTTGCCAGTATCCGGCAGCTAGGTCTAGTGTGCAGAAATACTTTGCACCTGAGAGGCAATCAATCGTTTCATCAATCCGTGGTAATGGGTACGAGTCTTTCACTGTGTTCTGATTAAGCATCCTATAATCAACACAAAATCGCTTCGAACCATCCTTCTTATCGACTAACACGATAGGTGACGACCAGGGGCTGGTAGATGGAGTAATGATTCCGCGTTGGAGCATGTCATTCACTTGTTTTTCTATTTCTTCTCGTTGACCCATGGGTGGTCTTCTTGGCCTCTGCCTTATAGGTGCTTGGCAGGTGGTATGTATGCTATGCTTTATCTTCTCAGTTCGTCCAATGTCATCATCATCTTTTGAGAACACATCACTGTACTGGCATAGAAGTGCTTCTATTTCATCATGATACTTGCAACTGACGTTTGCCTTGGCATCCATCCCTAGCTGGCTCAAATGTTTTGGTACCAATGGGGCTTCATTCTCCACGGTGTTCACTTTCATCATCTCTCCATCCTCAGTGAAGCATGTGATGACTTCTCCATTCATCTTCATTGTCATTTTGTCACAGTTGATAGAGGCATTATTCTGATGCAGAAAATCCATGCCCAAGATGGCATCTTGCTCTATGTCTGCTACTACCACTTCACATTTGTACATCGTAGTACCTATCACTAGATTCAGTTCAGCTTCTCCATAGACTCTAATGGGAATTCCATTTGCCTGCCGCAACATTAACACTGAAGGAGTCAAATTTCCAACATCAAATTCCTTAAGTTTACGAAAAGTCAACTCTGAAACAATTGTAATTGTAGCTCCTGTATCTACAAGAAAATTGATCCTCTGATTTCCACAATTTGCTGTTATGTACATTCCATTCGTGATTTCTCTCACTGTACAAATGATGGTCTGATTTCCCTGTGACTCATTACTTAGACGTGTGGGCCTGGCTTGTAAGCTGGCTTCCCCGTGACCCAGCGAGAAGACCTGCTGTCGTTTCCCTGCCTGCATTCTTTGAGAGGACATCTGCTTGCATAATGACCCTTTTGCTGACAATTGTAACAAGTAATGTTCGTCATGTCAGGTGAAGATCCAGTTGCCAGTTTTTCAATCTTTGCAGCCAGTTGATTGAGACTAGACTTTAATTCTTCCATCTCTTTTCTGATTTTTCCATCAACAGGTTCAGCCTTGGTATCCGGTGACCTAGCATCAACAGCTCTGATGGGACGTGCTGGGCGGTGACGATCACGTGCACGCTCTGACTTCATGAATGACTCCGTCGCCAACGCGGCTTGGATGGCGTCATCTAATGTGATGGGATGGGAGCGGAAAATACCAGCGCGAATTTCCGGTTCATTGATAGCCTCTGAAAAGTGAACCTTTGCCAGACGCTGTCGTGCTACAGTGTTCAACTCTGGGTACGCAAGGCTAGAAAGTTCACGGATCGCTTGCCCGAGCTCCTGTAGACTTTCATCCTTGTTGCGCCTCCTCATCCTCAGTTCAAGAAGAAAGTTTTCTGCTTGGTCTCCATGTCCAAAGCGTTTTTCCAACTGGATCGCAAGCTGCTGGTATGATATGGGGGCATCACCGGGTAGGTTACACAGGACTTTGAGTGCCGGTCCCTGCAGTCTAGTTGCAAGAAACTGTCCAGCTTCCTCATCCGTCCAGCCATTCAGCCGTCTGCAGACATCAAAATGACACTTGTAGTCAGCCCAGGGGGTTTTTCCACCAAACTTGTCAGGCAAAATGTCCTTGCGAATCTGTGCACCAAGCAGTCGTCCATCTCCCTCGGTTACAGCTCGACTCGAGACGTAGTTAGGGTTCCCTCGAAAAGCAGCGGTGTCGTACTCGCGACGTTTGTCAGATGGGATTGCATCCCCATACTCTCTAACCCGAACCGCAACTTCTGGATCACTCTCATCCATAGCCCAACTTTTCTTTGATGGAGCACCTGGACTGTTAGTGCCTACTGAAAGTGTTTCAGCTGCTTTACTTTCACTTTCCAGATCCATCTAAGTTTTGTCAAAAGAAGTGTTCTGACTTTAACACCTCTATCTACAAAGACCTAACTACCTTTGCAATCTATTTACATTCTGAACCATTTAACTCGTAACTTTTTTTTTCTTCTTCTTCTTTTTGTGATTCTACTGGAAGGGGTAAGCATGTCCCATTCTACAACTTGAAGGTACTTATTACTTCACACTTAAGATGTGCACTTGACACGTATCCTGCTCGTACATGAGTTGATATACAGTATGCAGTAATTACCTAACAATGAAATTCAGTTGACAGTTTATATTCTTCTTTACTTTTGTATACCATTACCAAGGCAGAGTGAACTAGCCTATGTTCTATGATACTCTCTTCCTGAGACATCCCATAGCAACAGTATCCTACCAATATACTATGAAAACACATCCTATGGCAGCATTACACGGCAGCTATCCCACCGCTGCCACCAAGAAAAAGATGTAACGCGAGACCCTCTCACTACTAGTACTAATAAACCTCTTGGTAACGCTGCCACCACTCGGTCAACCATGGCCAGCTTTGTGCCCATACACAACAACCACAATTAGGTACAGCCAGCAATCCAGGCAACCAAGACTCCATACTTCACTAGTCTCACATTCTATCTCTGGTAGTCGTGAATCATATCTTTACCGAAGGGTCATTCGATGACAGGTAAGAAGTCCGCTGTTGACGAACTATATGCTGCCTTACTATTAATTATGCTACGAAAACAGAAAGAAAGAAGATATATCTAGAAATTGTATAACAAACTCCCATAGCCCGTATTTTCTAGGTCCAATAGCAATACTGTGATTACGAGCTAACTTGAGCTTGCCTGCTAATGTATGCGTATTGCGTGTCACATGCCACCTCACTAGCATTCACACCTGCAACGGCACTTGTCATCTCACATGTTAAAGTAAAGCCTGCTAGTGTGTGTGTATGCCTATCGTGTATCACATGCCACCTCACTTGCCATCACCACAGTGTAAGTATAGCCTGCTGTAGCATTCACACTTGCAATGTCACTTGTCACATCACATGCACCCCACATTAGCCACTACACTCACCAACGCTACTGTTGCCACTACACATGCCATGACACTTGTCACTGTAAATAAGTCTCCTACACTTACTTATTCCTCTGCCTGGGTAAGCTATGGTATGGTATACACTTCAACAAAGAAGAATCGAAGAAAGCTGTCAAATACATTTGAAAACCAGTTTATTACATGACGGATTCATTCTATTCCGTTCCATTCACAGCAAAAGATACAGCTGTCACACTGGCTGTATTCATATTGTTCACATCTGATCTAGAACAACACTTACTCAGATTCATAATTGAAATTATATTGCAGGCAGTTACACTTGTAACTTATAGGCAAATACACCTTCACTTGCAGTTTATACTAACGACCTTCAGAATCTATTCTGAGCATGTCTGAGTCTCAGCAAGGATTACACATGTCGTGTATGTGCACACACTATTTATCATTCAAAACTGTGGGTCGTTACTAAAAAAAGGGGGGGGGGGCTTTAAAATCAATGCCTAGCATAACCGTCAAATAAACAATGGCCAACTGATTTACACAGTCAAGGTTTTATTAGAGTCACTGTAGATCTCTGCTCCACACAAGTTATCTCGCTTGTGGGTCTTATCTTTCCACTAACATTTCCTAGGATGAGATCTTGCGTTAAGGCTTCCCACCTTCGTTAACAATCTCCATATCAGTATCACTCAGTCTGGTAATTGGCCATATTACCCTTGAATCTTTCTCTGGGATAAACCCACTATTCCACTCAATCCACCCTTCCAGGATTCCACTAATGCCACCGGCCCTAGTACTTTGTTCACATGTCACTCACTCTGTCGGTGTACATGTTACTTGATACTACATACTAGTGCTTAACCAGCACTTGCTTTCAACGCTTGCATCTATCTGGTCTCAAGTTTAATATTCCATAAACTTCCAGAAAATAATGCAGCTAAAAGAAGTCACACCTAGAAAAGTTTCACTATTAGTAACAAGTTTGTCGACATTACTTGTCACTCGTCCCTTGCTTTCTGTGATCTACCAACCTTTCACACCTGACTATGAAATCTCTCCTATTAAATCAATGTATAACTGTAGTTATATTCAGTGACATCACAACAACAACACTTGTCGTAACAAGTGTCAATAACAATTACACTTGCCGCAGTGTCAAGTATCAACAAGACAGAGCCTCAGTCACAAGGGGGGGGGGGGGGGATGTTCCTTGGGGCTGTATACTTCCGATGAAGTGACACATGTAACTTTCTTTACTCAAGATTGTTACTATTGCTACTGTCAGTATCGGCATTTTCCTTGTTCAGGAATTAAGTCAGATGACGTTCACTTTCCCTGTTCGGGATTGCTATTGCAGGGGTACCCATTTCATCTGATCAAATGCAACTGCACTTCGACCTTCATCTCAGTGGTTACCTGAACGTTCCCTGTTCGGGATTGTTCGCTTCAGTCCCGTTGTGAGGGGGGGGGGGGGGGGGGAATAACCTGGCTACTGTCAAATGACATCAGTAAACTTCACTGCTGTGAGAAACCACTATGCTTACATGTATATGCTTATAAGGGCATTTATAGTGACACATCGATAATGGGAACTCGATAATAAATGCCAATTTAATGGGTAATGGGACATGCTTATACCAGTAAAATCTTTATCCACAATCCAAAACTTATCTCGTCAATTTCAGCAACATCTGGCAACTTTCACTAACAAGTGCAACACTTGCAAAGGTTCTTAATATCCATGGTGTTCCTGGTCAGTAACATTTGCCATAGTGACAACTGTTGTAATTTGTTTAAGTGTTCCTAATCCTTTCAATTGTTCTTAGTCCGTTTTAACTTTTATCATCCGTTAAGGAGTGGTAAATACTTAAGCCAGGGTCCCAGACCCTGTTCTCCTTCCCTATCACCATTGTACTCTTACCTATCATTGCAAATGTTAATGAGACAAATGAAAGAATAAATGCATTCATAAATCGACATGTCCTAGACTCTTTGAGTGTCTTATTATCTACTTGTCATATAGAGAGAACTGGTGGAGGCTAGACTGTAAAACCTTGGGTGACAGATGACTATCAGTCAGCTTGCCATCCTCGACCTGACCCTAGTCAAATTGGTAGTGACAATATTTTGTAGTTGTCACTGTAAGTGTTCATCACTTGGCCAAAATTGTATTACTTGTACTCGTTTCACCTCGTCCAGTAATCTCTTTACAATGACTGCATGTAAAAATGTGTCTTTGTTGGACAATAGCAGACACATACATTGTACACTTGTATATGAACTAGCACTTGTTCTAACTAAGAAGTTATATCAAATAAAATTATTATATTTCACTTTGTTTGAAATCGAATTTGGCAATCATATAAAACAGAATGAGGTAGTCTATATTCCTAGTTTCAGAGGTAAATTTAGAATTCGATACCAAAAAAAAGGAAGAATGATCTCAAAAATTTGGTTGTGAAGAAAACTAAATATCCTAACTTCTTCTCTAAAATACTTCCTATAAACTTACTTGAAGAGTGTCAACACTGGAAACAACTGGAGCAAGAAGCTTGAAAAGGACTGGAACGAGAAGCTTGGGAAGGGCGGGGACAAGAAGCTTGGAAAGATGTTAAGAGCTAGGTGTGGCGGAGGAAAGTTTCTTGCAAGGAGAGTGATGCAAAAAGTTCTTTAGCATCACCTGTCTACCCTTTTATACGAAACCTCAGGATCCACTGTCACCAAAATCTAATTTGCATAATCAGTGCCAATTGGTTGAAAGTAATACCTCAGACAACCTAGTAATGCTGATTGGTTAATTCATTTCCAATACATTTATACATGTCCTTATTATCAAAGTTCATTGACTCTACAAGCAGTTCTCTTCTGTGTACGACTCTACAGACAGTTTTCTTCTGTGTCTAACATACCCACAAGACTCATTTGACATCAGAAATGCCACTTACTCTCCTAATTTTAAGCCATAAAACTTGCATTGATAAAAACTAGAACATCATACCCAGATGAATATGATACCTTTTGCTACATTTATCACCATTTTCCTTCCTAAATATTTCACAATATTCCATAATGTATTGGGCTTAACCCACTACTTTCACTGCTACTGGTACCTCAGTTCGTATTTGCCGGTCAAAACAATGTGGACACACCCACTACTATAGTATGCAAATGAGTGTCTCAGTGAGTGACTTTCCATTCATAATTCCAATCACTACTGCGTGTTACTGCGTAAGAGATGTCTTACGCCGGAAAAGCTTCCGTATGCAAATAAAAAGAATGGGCGGGGCTTGACTGGGAATCACGCACACACAATAAACCAATGCGCGTACTCGACTTGTCCGCGGGGACAAAACGGAAATCAAGTCGTAAACAACTTCATTGTATCCATTCATAACGGTGTCGGAGGTCAATAACTGTCACAAGAACTACAGAGGGCGCTATGCCTAAATACCACAGCTTCTTAGAATTCATTGCCCTAACGCCAGTAGCCATACACAGAACTTAAATCTTCTTTATGAATAGACTGTCTCCTCGTGAATTACATATATGAGTCTTTCTGTACTGTGCTTCTTAAAGGGAAATATATATTTTCAATTTTTTTTTTTTCGGGGGGGGGGTATATGTCACACTACCCCCTTCTCACTAATGGCTGTCCCAGCCATTGACATGTTCATGTCTTTTGCTTAACAAAACTAGTGTGAAGTAGCAAAATAATTATACACAGGACACATTCCTTCTTTGCCTCCAAACATCATCAGAAAGCATTAAAAATTAATTGGTTACACTGTATCAGATTATGATGTCCTTTTCATCTTCACTTGCATCTTCACTTGCCTCTGACACTTTATGTGCCACTTGCTCAAATTTCACCTTTCTTAAACAACAGCTGCCTCTTGAACAATATTCTTCACAAAGCTTCAAATGTAAAACTTTCAACTGCAATCATTAACTGCAAAAGCAGGTACAAATCTTATAACAACTTTCAACAACAATTTCCTCTTCCTCTTTTCAAATACATGTAACAAATTTCACTTGCAACAATCAATTGCACAAACACTTGTGAATCACTTATAAATGTAACAATGAACTGATGATTTCTTCTGGTCTCAACCTCTACAGGCGCGGCGTGGACTCGTAAAAGAACTTGGAGATCTTTACTTCCTCGACAACCCTCTCTCCACGGAAGGTTCCCATCTTCTCGGTGTGGACCTCCACCTTTACCAAGCGGTGCTCCTCACCACCAGGCACCTTCACTTCGATGTTGACGTTAAACCCAACCGTCTCGGTCTTCACCGTTGTCTGAACAGGTACCTCTTCTTTTTCGACGTCACTGTCTGACTCACTCTCGCTACTAACGCTGCTACTGTCACTGAGGTTTTCGATTTGTTTTATCCGCTCAGCCTTCGCGGACGCAGTGCAGCTCTTCTCATGGATGGGGTTTGGTGCGGGCGTAGGTGTTGTGGCCAGACCGATCTTCTCTGAGGGCTTAGGGGCCGGTTCCTTTAGTGGGGTGGGCTCTGTGCTGACGAGGCTTGGCAGTTGCATCTGGGGGGGCGGGGTAGTCTCCTTCCTTTCCTTCCTCTCCGTTGGCTTGTAGGTAGGTGCACTGTCCCTCCTTGGTTCTCTCTCCTCCTTGCGAGGTCTCTTATGACTGGATTCCTTGTCCTTACTTTCTCTATCCCTCTTCCTTTCCTTCTTGTCCTTTTCCCTCCTGACAAAGTCATCGGTGGCCGCCTCGAATGTTAAATATTTATACTCATTACCTGCCCGTGCATGGTTGCGCCGATAGTGACGGGCAATCTCGGCACGTCCCTCATTTTCGTAGATACAATAGTCGCACTTGAGGGTAAGTGGGTATTCATGCTTCTCGTGCATGTGGGCCTGCATTGCTGCCTTATTAGTCATTTCCCTTCTGCAGATTTTGCAAGAAGGCATGGCGTCAGTTCTGCGTTTGAGAAAAGTAAGAAAAGGAAAAATGCATCGATAACAATGTGACAATAAATGCATCATCGCCAGAGTAGTCTTCTTTGCCTCGCCTATGTTAAATGGATTCCAGCTTACAGATCAGTATACCTCCTAGGCCTAACTCTGTTTCTGGATGGGTTTCGCCTCACTGTTTGTTCCTTTACCCAGTTTTGCAGTGGGGGGCCATGGTACCTCTTTAGTCTATCTACATGCACTACTTTAGGCTTCCCTCTCGCACTTTGTTGAATGCGATAGATTACATCTGACATTTTAGTGAGAATGAGATAAGGTCCAGTCCATTTGCTCATAAGTTTTGGGCTCAATCCTCTCTTTCTTTGAACTCCACTCAACCACACCCACTCTCCTTCACTGTAACTATTCAGCACTGTGTTCCTGTCATAATTATGTGATTGACGTCTGTCAGCTAACTTCAGTTTCTCCCTTGCTTTTTCATGTGCATCATGTAGCCTGGTTCTTAGTTGATGTGCGTAATCTTCATCATCTCCCTCTTGATCAGGTTGATGGACAGTTACATCTACCGGCAGAGCAATTTCACGGCCGAGCATCATCATGGAGGGTGATTCATTGGTGGACTCTTGCACAGCAGACCGGTAGGCCATCATCGCATACGGGATTCTCTCATCCCAGTCCTGCTGATTGCGCTCGGGGTCTAACATCGATGCCAGCATGGAAATTAAGGTACGGTTGAACCTCTCCACTAAACCATCTCCCCTTGGGTGGAAAGGGCAGGTTCTCGTCTTCTTAATGCCCAACAAGTTGCACACCTCCATCATCAGATTAGACTCGAAATTTCTCCCTTGATCGCTGTGAAGCTCCTTGGGTACTCCATACCTGCAAATAAACTCTTCAACCAACACTCGTGCAATGGTATCAGCTTCTTGATTGGGGAGGGGGTATGCTTCCATCCATTTGGTAAAATAGTCACCGACCACGAGAATGTACCTGTTTCCACGATCACTGACTGGAAGTGGTCCCAAAATATCAGCTGCAACTCTTTCAATGGGGGCTCCTACTCTGTATTGCTGAAGGGGGGCTCTTGGTTTCCTGGGGGGATTTTTCACTCTCGCACACACTGAACACTGACGCACCCATGATCTGACATCTGCCGCTAGGCCGACCCAGTAGTAACGGTATTGCACCTTGTGAAGGAGCTTGTTTACCCCAAGATGACTACCAGTTTTGGAGTTGTGAAGCTCACTCAGTATCGTCGGTCTTAATGTTCGAGGGAGGACGGTTTTCCAGTTTACTGTCTTGCCATCATCTGATTCCCATCTCTTCACGAGAATTCCGTCTTTGACTTCTAATAGGTCCCAGTTAACCCAATATGTTTTCACAGCTGCCGACAAACGTGACACATCCTTCCATTTTGGTTTTGTGTTTGATTCTTCCTTCCACCTTTGAATATGCTTAATGTCAACATCTGCCATTTGTGCCTTCCTGATGACATCACTGGTAAGATTAGGTTCTAATGTCACAGCTTGTAGCTTGCATCCTATCTCTTCTACATCCTTATCAAAATTACTTTGAGAGTCTTGAAGTCCATCTCCATCAGCCATCCTAAAATGAAATATAATACAAAATACACTTGTTAAATCCACTAGTCACAAATTCCTACTGCTTATCACTACAGATATCCTGCATCTGCCCACACTGTGGACATGGTCGCCGTGACAACCCATCTGCATTGTTGTGGAGACGACCTGGTCGATGATGAAGGGTGAGTTTGTACTGACTGATTATTTCTAACCATCTTGCCAGTTGTCCTTCTGGGCTCTTGAAATTCATGAGCCATCTTAAAGCTCCATGATCTGTTCTGACCATCACATCTTGCCCATACAGGTAATGTCTGAAATGCTTGAGGGAGTCTACTACTGCCAACAGTTCTCGCCTGGTTACGCAGTAATTCTGCTCTGCTCGGCTCAGCGTTCTACTTGCGTATGCAATCACTGGCTCTCTTCCATCTCTCTCCTGTGACAAAACAGCTCCAATTGCAAACTTGCTTGCATCTGTGTCGAGGAGGAACTTGTCTCCGAGTCTTGGATATGCTAGAATTGGTGCTGTGGTGAGACGCTCTTTCAAAGTTGCAAATGCTTCCTCACATGCATCTGTCCAAATGAAAGGCTGGTTCTTCTGAGTCAGAGCAGTCAGTGGTTTTGCAACATCAGCAAACTTCTTCACAAATCTTCGGTAATAGGAAGCTAGTCCTAAGAAACTTCTGACTTCTGTGGCGTTGGTTGGGGTGGGCCATGAAATGACAGCTTCTATCTTGGCTGGGTCTGTGCTAACCCCCTTCTCAGACACAACATGTCCAAGATATAGCACTTCCGTCTGAAATAGTCGACACTTGCGTGGCTTGAGCTTGAGTTTAGCGCTGTGTAGCCTGTCAAAAACAAGCTCGAGTCTTGTCATCACTTCAGTAACCGTTGATCCAAAAACAATGACATCGTCAAGGTAGATGAGCAGTATCTTTCCATGCAATCCAACGAAGACTGTTTCCATCAGCCTCTCAAAAGTGGAAGGGGCATTACACAGCCCGAAAGGCATGACCTCAAATTGGTAAAGTCCTCCCGGTACCACAAAGGCCGACTTCAATTTTGCTTCATCGTCAAGTGGGACTTGCCAGTATCCGGCAGCTAGGTCTAGTGTGCAGAAATACTTTGCACCTGAGAGGCAATCAATCGTTTCATCAATCCGTGGTAATGGGTACGAGTCTTTCACTGTGTTCTGATTAAGCATCCTATAATCAACACAAAATCGCTTCGAACCATCCTTCTTATCGACTAACACGATAGGTGACGACCAGGGGCTGGTAGATGGAGTAATGATTCCGCGTTGGAGCATGTCATTCACTTGTTTTTCTATTTCTTCTCGTTGACCCATGGGTGGTCTTCTTGGCCTCTGCCTTATAGGTGCTTGGCAGGTGGTATGTATGCTATGCTTTATCTTCTCAGTTCGTCCAATGTCATCATCATCTTTTGAGAACACATCACTGTACTGGCATAGAAGTGCTTCTATTTCATCATGATACTTGCAACTGACGTTTGCCTTGGCATCCATCCCTAGCTGGCTCAAATGTTTTGGTACCAATGGGGCTTCATTCTCCACGGTGTTCACTTTCATCATCTCTCCATCCTCAGTGAAGCATGTGATGACTTCTCCATTCATCTTCATTGTCATTTTGTCACAGTTGATAGAGGCATTATTCTGATGCAGAAAATCCATGCCCAAGATGGCATCTTGCTCTATGTCTGCTACTACCACTTCACATTTGTACATCGTAGTACCTATCACTAGATTCAGTTCAGCTTCTCCATAGACTCTAATGGGAATTCCATTTGCCTGCCGCAACATTAACACTGAAGGAGTCAAATTTCCAACATCAAATTCCTTAAGTTTACGAAAAGTCAACTCTGAAACAATTGTAATTGTAGCTCCTGTATCTACAAGAAAATTGATCCTCTGATTTCCACAATTTGCTGTTATGTACATTCCATTCGTGATTTCTCTCACTGTACAAATGATGGTCTGATTTCCCTGTGACTCATTACTTAGACGTGTGGGCCTGGCTTGTAAGCTGGCTTCCCCGTGACCCAGCGAGAAGACCTGCTGTCGTTTCCCTGCCTGCATTCTTTGAGAGGACATCTGCTTGCATAATGACCCTTTTGCTGACAATTGTAACAAGTAATGTTCGTCATGTCAGGTGAAGATCCAGTTGCCAGTTTTTCAATCTTTGCAGCCAGTTGATTGAGACTAGACTTTAATTCTTCCATCTCTTTTCTGATTTTTCCATCAACAGGTTCAGCCTTGGTATCCGGTGACCTAGCATCAACAGCTCTGATGGGACGTGCTGGGCGGTGACGATCACGTGCACGCTCTGACTTCATGAATGACTCCGTCGCCAACGCGGCTTGGATGGCGTCATCTAATGTGATGGGATGGGAGCGGAAAATACCAGCGCGAATTTCCGGTTCATTGATAGCCTCTGAAAAGTGAACCTTTGCCAGACGCTGTCGTGCTACAGTGTTCAACTCTGGGTACGCAAGGCTAGAAAGTTCACGGATCGCTTGCCCGAGCTCCTGTAGACTTTCATCCTTGTTGCGCCTCCTCATCCTCAGTTCAAGAAGAAAGTTTTCTGCTTGGTCTCCATGTCCAAAGCGTTTTTCCAACTGGATCGCAAGCTGCTGGTATGATATGGGGGCATCACCGGGTAGGTTACACAGGACTTTGAGTGCCGGTCCCTGCAGTCTAGTTGCAAGAAACTGTCCAGCTTCCTCATCCGTCCAGCCATTCAGCCGTCTGCAGACATCAAAATGACACTTGTAGTCAGCCCAGGGGGTTTTTCCACCAAACTTGTCAGGCAAAATGTCCTTGCGAATCTGTGCACCAAGCAGTCGTCCATCTCCCTCGGTTACAGCTCGACTCGAGACGTAGTTAGGGTTCCCTCGAAAAGCAGCGGTGTCGTACTCGCGACGTTTGTCAGATGGGATTGCATCCCCATACTCTCTAACCCGAACCGCAACTTCTGGATCACTCTCATCCATAGCCCAACTTTTCTTTGATGGAGCACCTGGACTGTTAGTGCCTACTGAAAGTGTTTCAGCTGCTTTACTTTCACTTTCCAGATCCATCTAAGTTTTGTCAAAAGAAGTGTTCTGACTTTAACACCTCTATCTACAAAGACCTAACTACCTTTGCAATCTATTTACATTCTGAACCATTTAACTCGTAACTTTTTTTTTCTTCTTCTTCTTTTTGTGATTCTACTGGAAGGGGTAAGCATGTCCCATTCTACAACTTGAAGGTACTTATTACTTCACACTTAAGATGTGCACTTGACACGTATCCTGCTCGTACATGAGTTGATATACAGTATGCAGTAATTACCTAACAATGAAATTCAGTTGACAGTTTATATTCTTCTTTACTTTTGTATACCATTACCAAGGCAGAGTGAACTAGCCTATGTTCTATGATACTCTCTTCCTGAGACATCCCATAGCAACAGTATCCTACCAATATACTATGAAAACACATCCTATGGCAGCATTACACGGCAGCTATCCCACCGCTGCCACCAAGAAAAAGATGTAACGCGAGACCCTCTCACTACTAGTACTAATAAACCTCTTGGTAACGCTGCCACCACTCGGTCAACCATGGCCAGCTTTGTGCCCATACACAACAACCACAATTAGGTACAGCCAGCAATCCAGGCAACCAAGACTCCATACTTCACTAGTCTCACATTCTATCTCTGGTAGTCGTGAATCATATCTTTACCGAAGGGTCATTCGATGACAGGTAAGAAGTCCGCTGTTGACGAACTATATGCTGCCTTACTATTAATTATGCTACGAAAACAGAAAGAAAGAAGATATATCTAGAAATTGTATAACAAACTCCCATAGCCCGTATTTTCTAGGTCCAATAGCAATACTGTGATTACGAGCTAACTTGAGCTTGCCTGCTAATGTATGCGTATTGCGTGTCACATGCCACCTCACTAGCATTCACACCTGCAACGGCACTTGTCATCTCACATGTTAAAGTAAAGCCTGCTAGTGTGTGTGTATGCCTATCGTGTATCACATGCCACCTCACTTGCCATCACCACAGTGTAAGTATAGCCTGCTGTAGCATTCACACTTGCAATGTCACTTGTCACATCACATGCACCCCACATTAGCCACTACACTCACCAACGCTACTGTTGCCACTACACATGCCATGACACTTGTCACTGTAAATAAGTCTCCTACACTTACTTATTCCTCTGCCTGGGTAAGCTATGGTATGGTATACACTTCAACAAAGAAGAATCGAAGAAAGCTGTCAAATACATTTGAAAACCAGTTTATTACATGACGGATTCATTCTATTCCGTTCCATTCACAGCAAAAGATACAGCTGTCACACTGGCTGTATTCATATTGTTCACATCTGATCTAGAACAACACTTACTCAGATTCATAATTGAAATTATATTGCAGGCAGTTACACTTGTAACTTATAGGCAAATACACCTTCACTTGCAGTTTATACTAACGACCTTCAGAATCTATTCTGAGCATGTCTGAGTCTCAGCAAGGATTACACATGTCGTGTATGTGCACACACTATTTATCATTCAAAACTGTGGGTCGTTACTAAAAAAAGGGGGGGGGGGGCTTTAAAATCAATGCCTAGCATAACCGTCAAATAAACAATGGCCAACTGATTTACACAGTCAAGGTTTTATTAGAGTCACTGTAGATCTCTGCTCCACACAAGTTATCTCGCTTGTGGGTCTTATCTTTCCACTAACATTTCCTAGGATGAGATCTTGCGTTAAGGCTTCCCACCTTCGTTAACAATCTCCATATCAGTATCACTCAGTCTGGTAATTGGCCATATTACCCTTGAATCTTTCTCTGGGATAAACCCACTATTCCACTCAATCCACCCTTCCAGGATTCCACTAATGCCACCGGCCCTAGTACTTTGTTCACATGTCACTCACTCTGTCGGTGTACATGTTACTTGATACTACATACTAGTGCTTAACCAGCACTTGCTTTCAACGCTTGCATCTATCTGGTCTCAAGTTTAATATTCCATAAACTTCCAGAAAATAATGCAGCTAAAAGAAGTCACACCTAGAAAAGTTTCACTATTAGTAACAAGTTTGTCGACATTACTTGTCACTCGTCCCTTGCTTTCTGTGATCTACCAACCTTTCACACCTGACTATGAAATCTCTCCTATTAAATCAATGTATAACTGTAGTTATATTCAGTGACATCACAACAACAACACTTGTCGTAACAAGTGTCAATAACAATTACACTTGCCGCAGTGTCAAGTATCAACAAGACAGAGCCTCAGTCACAAGGGGGGGGGGGATGTTCCTTGGGGCTGTATACTTCCGATGAAGTGACACATGTAACTTTCTTTACTCAAGATTGTTACTATTGCTACTGTCAGTATCGGCATTTTCCTTGTTCAGGAATTAAGTCAGATGACGTTCACTTTCCCTGTTCGGGATTGCTATTGCAGGGGTACCCATTTCATCTGATCAAATGCAACTGCACTTCGACCTTCATCTCAGTGGTTACCTGAACGTTCCCTGTTCGGGATTGTTCGCTTCAGTCCCGTTGTGAGGGGGGGGGGGGGGGAATAACCTGGCTACTGTCAAATGACATCAGTAAACTTCACTGCTGTGAGAAACCACTATGCTTACATGTATATGCTTATAAGGGCATTTATAGTGACACATCGATAATGGGAACTCGATAATAAATGCCAATTTAATGGGTAATGGGACATGCTTATACCAGTAAAATCTTTATCCACAATCCAAAACTTATCTCGTCAATTTCAGCAACATCTGGCAACTTTCACTAACAAGTGCAACACTTGCAAAGGTTCTTAATATCCATGGTGTTCCTGGTCAGTAACATTTGCCATAGTGACAACTGTTGTAATTTGTTTAAGTGTTCCTAATCCTTTCAATTGTTCTTAGTCCGTTTTAACTTTTATCATCCGTTAAGGAGTGGTAAATACTTAAGCCAGGGTCCCAGACCCTGTTCTCCTTCCCTATCACCATTGTACTCTTACCTATCATTGCAAATGTTAATGAGACAAATGAAAGAATAAATGCATTCATAAATCGACATGTCCTAGACTCTTTGAGTGTCTTATTATCTACTTGTCATATAGAGAGAACTGGTGGAGGCTAGACTGTAAAACCTTGGGTGACAGATGACTATCAGTCAGCTTGCCATCCTCGACCTGACCCTAGTCAAATTGGTAGTGACAATATTTTGTAGTTGTCACTGTAAGTGTTCATCACTTGGCCAAAATTGTATTACTTGTACTCGTTTCACCTCGTCCAGTAATCTCTTTACAATGACTGCATGTAAAAATGTGTCTTTGTTGGACAATAGCAGACACATACATTGTACACTTGTATATGAACTAGCACTTGTTCTAACTAAGAAGTTATATCAAATAAAATTATTATATTTCACTTTGTTTGAAATCGAATTTGGCAATCATATAAAACAGAATGAGGTAGTCTATATTCCTAGTTTCAGAGGTAAATTTAGAATTCGATACCAAAAAAAAGGAAGAATGATCTCAAAAATTTGGTTGTGAAGAAAACTAAATATCCTAACTTCTTCTCTAAAATACTTCCTATAAACTTACTTGAAGAGTGTCAACACTGGAAACAACTGGAGCAAGAAGCTTGAAAAGGACTGGAACGAGAAGCTTGGGAAGGGCGGGGACAAGAAGCTTGGAAAGATGTTAAGAGCTAGGTGTGGCGGAGGAAAGTTTCTTGCAAGGAGAGTGATGCAAAAAGTTCTTTAGCATCACCTGTCTACCCTTTTATACGAAACCTCAGGATCCACTGTCACCAAAATCTAATTTGCATAATCAGTGCCAATTGGTTGAAAGTAATACCTCAGACAACCTAGTAATGCTGATTGGTTAATTCATTTCCAATACATTTATACATGTCCTTATTATCAAAGTTCATTGACTCTACAAGCAGTTCTCTTCTGTGTACGACTCTACAGACAGTTTTCTTCTGTGTCTAACATACCCACAAGACTCATTTGACATCAGAAATGCCACTTACTCTCCTAATTTTAAGCCATAAAACTTGCATTGATAAAAACTAGAACATCATACCCAG
This sequence comes from Diadema setosum, assembly GCF_964275005.1. NCBI lineage: Eukaryota > Metazoa > Echinodermata > Echinoidea > Diadematoida > Diadematidae > Diadema > Diadema setosum. Next base: position 23,003,022 of record NC_092693.1, read on the forward strand.
ATGAATATGATACCTTTTGCTACATTTATCACCATTTTCCTTCCTAAATATTTCACAATATTCCATAATGTATTGGGCTTAACCCACTACTTTCACTGCTACTGGTACCTCAGTTCGTATTTGCCGGTCAAAACAATGTGGACACACCCACTACTATAGTATGCAAATGAGTGTCTCAGTGAGTGACTTTCCATTCATAATTCCAATCACTACTGCGTGTTACTGCGTAAGAGATGTCTTACGCCGGAAAAGCTTCCGTATGCAAATAAAAAGAATGGGCGGGGCTTGACTGGGAATCACGCACACACAATAAACCAATGCGCGTACTCGACTTGTCCGCGGGGACAAAACGGAAATCAAGTCGTAAACAACTTCATTGTATCCATTCATAACGGTGTCGGAGGTCAATAACTGTCACAAGAACTACAGAGGGCGCTATGCCTAAATACCACAGCTTCTTAGAATTCATTGCCCTAACGCCAGTAGCCATACACAGAACTTAAATCTTCTTTATGAATAGACTGTCTCCTCGTGAATTACATATATGAGTCTTTCTGTACTGTGCTTCTTAAAGGGAAATATATATTTTCAATTTTTTTTTTCGGGGGGGGGGGGTATATGTCACATTATTACACGTGAAGAGTTTCATCCCCCCCAAAAAAAACAAAAACAAAAACAAAAAACAAACAAACAAACAAAAACGTGTAGACCCTACTGTACAATTGTAATTTGTATATCCATTATGGTCCATCAGAGAAAGTTGCATTAAAAACACCCAGAACTTCTACCAGGAGCACGTTTTTAGATTTTAAAGCGACTGGGCTGTGTATCCCCACAAAGCCGTATGATGAATTCAGAAAGCAATTCACACTGCATGAAAAAAAACAACAACAACAAACAAACATCTATACAAGTGAGAGTGTCCGAGAATAGATCTGTTACTAGGCAACCCTCATTCCACTAGATACTTTCTACTGTAATATTAGTAGTAATAGTTGTTGCAGAGCAGTTACCAATGACATGTGCTGGTCTCTTAACAGTTTGTAGTCTATCGTTATACTCCATAGTCCACCTCCTATAAACAGTAACCGTTAGAGTCTAGAGAGTCTGATGCCAAGTTTAAGAAGAAATCTAGACGTTTAATTCCAGGCCTAGATTTGTCTATTTATTTTTCTAACAGTTAGGGCCTAGATGATATCAAGTTTGACAAGCTATTTTGTTGGTTCTAACGGAATAGGCCAGGGAGGTGCTCACCTCCCTGGTTAGGCCTTGCCCTGGGCTAGCGTTAGTTCAAAACCATGAAAACTTTTTGATAAATATTATGAGGTGTCACGCTTCTCCCGCGTCCCACTATTTTGATCTTTGTCTAACGTTAGTTGAACTTGTAGTTCACCACTCTTTACATAGCCCTGCATGTCGCTGCACACAAGTGTCGCGACACTTGTGTGTAGTGATAGAGCTGTGCACAAATACGCCTAGCAGTGGTTTCTAGATCTAATAGGCCCTACCCCACTACTTAAACGCGCTACGCAGGGATGCCAAGTTCAAAAAAATTTTATGAGTGAGATTTTCATGACCCGGCATCTCGGAGCGCGAATGTGCGCGCGAGCGAGGGTGTGGGAGGGGTTTTTCCACCTGTGGCCTCCCACAGTAACGTTTTTTAGGGAGCTTTTTCAATTTTTAGCTCTTAAACAATGGTGCGATCAGGTGTATACTTAAGTGGCTATTTTCCTTATTTCGAAAGACAAAAGGGAAATTTACCTTCAATTTCAACTATCACACTTTAATCTTTTAAGCTATGCTCCTTATTATAGGCCCAAGTTGAAGACTTCGCCCAATGAGTGAGAAAAATGGGTGCCATGCGTGAGATGGACACTAAATGCTTGGGTCTCACGCAGAATGCGTGAGAGACTTGGTAATGGTAGCTCTGCTAACGTTAGTATCAGTTTCTTATAGTTAGAAATAGAATATCTACCCTAACATTGCTGTAACAAGTTACGGAGTCAATTTATAGGCCTATGGCTATGCCCAAATATGTATTTGTCTAGGGCCTAGGCCTAACGTTATATTGGCAAAGTGATTTAAGTAACGTTACACGTAACAGTTAGGATCTAACTATTGCACGTTTTTATATAGGCCCTACCCTCTAGGTGCCTACTACCACGTAGGCACTAGGCCTACGACTATTAGTACCAGGTAGTAAAAAAGGCAACTCAAGACTAAGAGATCTTTTCTTGTGATTTCTTTCTGGGAATTGTGGTGGCTCTGAAAAGAGCCTTTGGAATTGACTAAGGTCAAAAAAGGACCAGTTTAAGCACGCTCGCCACGGATGCGGCGGGCAAGCTGGATGTCCTTTGGCATGATGGTCACACGCTTGGCGTGGATGGCGCACAGGTTGGTGTCCTCAAAGAGGCCAACCAGGTAGGCCTCGCTGGCCTCCTGCAGAGCCATGACGGCAGAGCTCTGGAAGCGGAGCTCGGTCTTGAAGTCCTGGGCGATCTCACGGACCAGACGCTGGAAGGGCAGCTTGCGGATGAGCAACTCGGTGCTCTTCTGGTAGCGACGGATCTCACGGAGAGCGACGGTCCCAGGCCTGTAGCGATGGGGCTTCTTGACTCCACCGGTAGCTGGGGCGGACTTGCGAGCTGCCTTGGTGGCAAGCTGCTTGCGTGGAGCCTTACCTCCAGTAGATTTGCGGGCAGTTTGCTTGGTACGGGCCATCTTGACTTGCGATACACAATCTATGATACTGGTCGAAACGCGGGACTTGCGTTTATATACTTCACATTTGCGCGCCAAAGTTAACTGTGACGTTTTGCTCTCTGATTGGCTTACGACGTCGATGACGAATATGAGGAGCCTGAACGCACTGAAGCCACCTTTTATCTGTAATAAATTCTTTCAAGGGAAAAAAATATATACCATAATAGTATATTACATTGAATTAGTAAGTTTATCAAATAACTGATACCATGCACAGCAAGATAAAAACCCCATTTTTACAATTTCACTTAATCAAAATTGTATTCGATGAGAGTTTCATAAGCTCCACCGACAAGTCGTGTCTTCTGTGTCATGATTGGTCAACCTAAACTCTACGAGCCGCTACAAAGAAACACGCGAAGCGGTAATATTTTGTTCAATATTTTCTTTCTTTGAACCGAATGTCTATTAGATATATTACAAAGATTCAGTGTCTAATATCATTTGCAGACTAATGAGAGATATGTACAATGCATATTCAACTCTTCGATAGTGTAAAATGAACATTTGCTCGGGATTGGAGTCCGAAATGAATATTGTTGAGGTTCGCCGGTAGTGAATGACGTCATCGTAAGGGAGCGCTGTCATCTACGTCCGCATAGGAATTATTTATACCCTGCCCCTTCCAAGTTTCCTCATCAGTTCTACTAATCAAGCAGAGCAATAACTCACCATGTCTGGACGTGGCAAAGGAGGCAAGGGACTCGGAAAGGGAGGCGCCAAGCGTCATCGCAAGGTCTTGCGTGATAACATCCAGGGAATCACCAAGCCCGCTATCCGTCGTCTGGCTCGCCGTGGAGGTGTCAAGCGTATCAGCGGTCTCATCTACGAAGAGACACGTGGTGTCCTCAAGGTTTTCCTCGAGAACGTCATCCGTGATGCCGTCACCTACTGCGAGCACGCTAAGCGCAAGACCGTCACCGCTATGGACGTCGTGTACGCCCTGAAGCGCCAGGGACGCACCCTGTACGGCTTCGGCGGTTAAGAAGCTACCAGCCTTCTTACAACAACGGCTCTTTTCAGAGCCACCACATATCCAAGAAAGAATCAAAGTTTATACTCTCAGCAAGTTTAAAACTAGAGCCCCTAGTAGGCAACCCAAACTGTTAAAGTAAAACAAACCACACAGTTTCTACCTCACTTGCAGAAAGTTTTAAAAAGTTCTAGATACTAGTAAACGTTACCATTTATCCTAACTAGATCTAGGCCTATATAGAAAGGTCTACACTAACTGTCAGACACGAATAGAATTCCAACCGTCTATTTGTGCAGCAAATGCAATTTGAACAGCAAAATCATGCCACAAACTAATAAAGTAGGCCTAACTTTAGAGCTAGGAGGTCTCTAAAGCAATTCTGAAAATTGTGCGCAGCTTTGTAAATTGTACTGTCACTAACGTTAGCATGTGAAATGTAACAATTTTTAAAGGATACGTTTAGGCCTAACGTTAGGCCTACCTTCACATGTGCACGGTGATTGAGTAAATGCAGCAATGTAGAGTAGAATACATCAGTGAAAATTGAGGCAAATCGGACAATCCGTTCAAAATTTATGAATTCTTGAAGTTTTTGCGCAGTCACTGCCGAATGAGAACATTGCTGTCATTGGGTTCTAACGTTACACTTTATGTTACAGCGTATGACTATGATGTCACGTGTGTAGAACAGTATAACTTAGGAAAACGTAGACAGAATTCCACAAAATTTCATATTTTGAAAAAAAAAAACAACGTATTTTCTTAACTCGTTTAATAGTGACGTAGATTATATTTTATGGGTAGGCCTACACACGAGTTAGACTGTCTAACAAATAGGCCTAACCTAATCAAAGATCGTGCTAATCTTTGGTAGGCCTAACATTAGGCCCTACTGTCTAACGTTAGGCCTATAAAATTATTATTCCCCCTGCCTTTGAAGAGGCAAGTCACTACGATGCGAGAAAAGTACACCGTTCTGCGCATATTAATGACATCACAAGATGTAGTAGTCTTCTCATCCAGCAATGGCGGCACATAAACTTAAAAAAAAAATCATAACTTATTGAACGGATTGTCCAATTTTCCTTAAACTTTCACTGATGTCTTCCAGATTCTACTACTAAATCGCTGCCTTCACTCAATCACTCAATCAACATGCGCATTGTATTTTATAATTCTGACATCACAATGCAATTCTGACATCGCGCACTGCGTCAATCGTACTGGTATCACTCTCTAACAAAGCAATTGTGACGTCACAAAGCACTTCTGACATTGCGCACAGTACTAGTAGTCACTCTGCACTGTAACATTTTTTTAAACAAAACAATTGTGACGTCACAAAGCAATTCTGACTGCATAATACTAGTAATATGCGTCGTTCCATCACTCTGTGGAATGTAACAATAACAAAGCAATTGATTGTGACGTCACAAAGCAACTTTGACATTGCGCACTGCTACGTCTTGACCATTCTGGTCTTGTTGACCTGTGGTACTTAACAAAACTATTGTGACGTCACAAAGTAATGCTGACGCTGCACTGCGCACTGCTTCGTACCGTCATTCTATGAAAATACAATGCAAAAATGTAACACCACAAAACAGTTCTGGCATCGTGCGCTGCATCTGATATGAGGATCGACAGAGTCCCTTCACATCGCATCCGAGGCACGACTTCTCGCCGAGCACACCCCCCCCCCCCACCCACTTCCCCTTTTTTATTTTGGATCAAAAACTTTTTGATCCAAAATAAAAACAAAAAACCACACACAAAACTAAGATATTTTGCCTTTTTTCGAGTTTCTGGTTAAAATACAAATGAAATATGAAAAAGTATAGTATACTACAACTGTTAAGAATTTTCGTCCGATTTTGACGAAATTTACAGCATTCTGAGGTTATTGATGCAGATTTTATCATGGCGTGGATTGCACTAAAGTAAAGGTTTCACGATAATTTACCATTTGCAGATGAAACAAAAACCCAGCATTAGTGCTTCAAAATATTTGGTCTTAAATGAGTTAGGGATAGAAACAACCAGTGTGAAAATTTGAACCAGTATAATCGATGTTAAGTATTGTTAAATGTACAAAATGTGAACAATAATAAAAATGTTTCCAAACTAAACCGTATACAGTTATGGTTTAATGAGAAAAATAGTGCTATCTCATTATATTTTAGCCTTTATTGCAAAAATTTTATATGGTAAGATGTTTTGTGATACAACTGACCTACACGTATGCATCAAAAGTGATATCTTGAGCATTTTTCAAATCACTGCTCCCAAAGGTAAACAGGACCTTTAAAGTGAACCATCCTATGTTTATATTTGATTGTGGTACCGGTACAGAAAACGTGTTAAAAGGCCAGCGGGAGGGGAGGGGAAGAGCATTATATAGAAGTCCCCCCCCCCCAAAAAAAAAAAAAAAAAAAAGAAATAAAAAATAAAAGATAAGAATGAAAATAATAATAATAAAATAATAATAATAATAATAATAAATAAATAAATAAATAAATAAAAATAATCAGATGTATTTGAAACCAGTTCAGTAGGTAACAGAAGAAAGGGAAGGGAGCTAGAGCCTTGGTGATATCCTTTTTCGGACAGGAAACTAGAGACAAAGATTAAAAAGGGAGAACAAAACAAAGATATTAAGATTTCGGGAAAGTCTGATCATGTTTTCCTTAATGGAGAGCTATATGATTATGAAGAATTCTGAATTCCCTGTGATCTTTAAATTCTTTCTACCGGACATGTATGACAAATTCATGATTATATATCTATTGCTGACAAAATGATAAAGTGGTGCGATAAGAAAGCATACAGTCAAATTCATGTAATACGAAGAAAAAAAAAAAACCCAAACGTGTTGTTGCAGTATAGAGGCCGGATTTGGCGAGTTTTGCAGAGGCCGAGTTGCTTTCGCCTAGACGCTCTGCTGTTTTCATAACATTGCACATGTCATTCACGTAAAGATTGGGAGAGAATTCTACTTTCGCCCAACCGCACAGACGGCTGGATCTTTAAGCGTGTGTTTGTATAATATCAGAGAGAACTCGATGACGACTGAAGAATTTGACAGTGTGGTCCCAGTGGATTACGCAGCAATGCTCGCTTTCCTCTTGAGAAGGTACGGTATCGACAATCAAACCTAGCCCAGACCCGGCCGCGCGACCCGGCCGACCGACCAGGGAGGTGAGTCTCACCTCCCTGGACGGACCGACCGACCAGGGGCGCGGGGCCGCGTCCGTCCGCGGATCCGTGGTGTGTTTGTTTGATTGAGCATCGCACGACGACGTACGGTTTACGTTTGATGACAATAGATAGATCGTGTATACTGTAGTAAGTGCTTGTGGCTGTGATTGCGGCATATGAACATGAAGACGCAACGAAATTACATTTTTATACGATTTACATTTAGACTAGAAATGCTCTATAATGTTTCATCCAATTTCCGTAGCGTATGTTTTACTTTTAGGGCATGAACATGAATCGAATTTACATGTACAGGTGTATCTCTTTGTGACGTAGTATGTGCTGCGGTCTCGATCATGAGACGCTCGCTACGAGCTGTTTCAACGCGGAACGGCCTAGTGAGCAAAGTGGACGGAGTTCAACCGACTTGACCGACCGTGACGACGGTCCTCGCAGCCGGTACCCCGGTGTACGTGTCTCGCTCGCGCTCGACGATCCTGCCTGTTGGAGTCGCTGTAACTGCGACCAGCCCCAACGTGCAGCGGCGCGGTCTCCGGGGCTAGAGTCGCTGGTGCAGTTGTCAGTCGGCCTGCGGCTAGCGGCTCTGGTGGATTGCGTTGCCATCCTATGATCACACCTTTCCTGTCGCGCCAATTTTACAATCACTAAATTAATCAACATGGCGAATCTCGACATCTCAGAAATACTTATCAGCGCATATGTTTTAGATATTTTGGACGACGAAGAGTTCCTGGTGCTGTACGACATCAACCAGCCGAGCGACTCGGACTACCAGTAGGCTAATATGAGAATGAAGAATAAATTATTTAACGTTGGTCTAAATTTGATTTCGGCATGTAGGCCTACAAAATGTCAATGATGAGGAATGTCGGCGATTATAATTCCAGTTTCAGCTAACATTTGATTAACTCAGGGTCATCTGGTCATTGATATCTGTGCATGTAGACACTCTATAAATAAACTGAGTATTAATAATTATAGACGTCTACTATAGTATTACTATAACATTAATGTCATTATAGATCTATAAATTAATAATGTGTACTGTAGGGCCTAATGACTGACCAGGCAAAACATGTTTTAGGCCTAACGTTAGTCTATACTTGTTCATGTCCTTCCCTGTCCATGTATGATGTAAAGCATACATATAGCCCACTGCACTTTTGCGTGCATGTTGACATGATGAATGCCTTCAGTTCAACACTCGCAACATACTCGAGTCAAACTGTTACTGGCCCCTATATAATACTTTCGGCAGAAACAGGTAAAGTATACATGCAGCATGTTAAACAAAATGAAACAAAATGAAAAAGCACACTCACTGAGCATGGTAGACACATAAAATAGAGTCTAACTGTTAGACAGAAAAATCTGTTTGTCCGGAGGAGTCTTATTTTTGTTTATTCATTTATTTATTTTTTACTTTATCAGCTCTCTAACTGTTAGGAAGGGATTCCTTGAAGCCAGATGCTGTCTCTGCCGAACATATCCCGATTTACCAGATACAGACCGATCTTTCGGTCAAGTAGACACTTGTGTTTTCAGAGTCCATGTCGTTCACAAATTTGAGTGACTCTGGGAATTTCAACTTTCCAGACACCTTCATTTTATATCGGAGTTTACATCTGACGAATTCCAGCTCTATATCTTCTTTACAGAATGAATGCTATTTTCCCTGAGAACAGTTGTCTTTTTGCAGGGGACAATAGCTTTTGCGGTTTCGCATATGCAGATGGATTGCACAGTTGAGTGGCCATACTCTTTGGCGTACTGTCGCATTTTGAAAGCTCGCTAGCACGTACAGTGCCCTGCGGTTAACGCAGACATGCTTTGGAAAATCATTCTGTTTGTCACCTCCATGAATATTGTTTATAGATTTTTATGCTGGACATTCAGTTAGCAGTGTTGCAAAGAAAAATTAAGATTCTAGACTTTGCTTTGGGTGTTTTTACTTACATTTTATGAAAAGTCTATGATTATTTGCTTTCAAATGACCACTGCTATGTACTAGCCGCATTTATTGTGTCAGCATAACTTTTGCATTCAATCACAAAACAGTGACAAGTTTATTTACTCAAAAATTTAAAGTCTAATGGGGAACATCAAGTATTAAATTACCACACAATGCAAGATACTTGTGGCTGGGAGAGGAAGTGAATTGTGAGTAAAGCTTTCAGTGCATTGTGGCATTTGGCAATTTATTGGTCCGTTTAGGGCAGGTTTGTGCATATTAGCAAAAAGGCGAACTTGATGTGCCATTGACTGCGTCAGGTGTACGAGTATCGCGAGTATGGCACATAAAAAGTTGACGAACTTTCCTTGCGTGTTAATGGAGACTATATGTGGAGTTTATGTATGCAAGTTTTTAATAAGCCCCCAATGTTTTGTTTTTGTTTTTTGTTTTGTTTTTTAATAAAAAGGCAAGTACAATTGTACACCCCTGATAGACCCATGGCATGGCCATACCCCCTCAGAAAACCATGAGGACGAGTCCCGCACATACTCGGGCAGGGATTGATCTAAGGGAATTTTGCGTGTTGTAGCAAAATCAGTCCATCCTCAACGAGTTGAAAGAAAGGAGTTGTGAGCTGAGCTAGAATGACTTCAGAATTGTTACCAACCCCATGACCGCACTACTTCCAGTAATACCAAGTAGACATTACAGGCTGACCTCTGTCATTTGGCCGTGGCAGAACCGATGCCTGTCCAGATTTAAGTGATTTGGCCAGATATGGAGAACAATTCTAATGTACGAGTACGTTACAAGTAGGTTGCCGACCCAGTGGTAGCTACAATGTATATTTAGTGTACGCTGCAACAAATAGTGTCATTTATTCTATCCTACTTATACGTCGCAGTTAAAGTCATAGCATGTTTTGGTAGGAAATATCATAGGTTAAATTGCATGACATTTGTGGGAGTTTTAATTGAATCTGAACTCACTTTTTTTTTTTTTACTGTGTATTTGTCTTCAATGTGTGGAGGCATCTGGATAAGAGAGGGCCAAATAATTGAGATGAGACTGTGTGTATGGTACCGGTAGTCATTTTTGACATGCATCTTTTTTGGAACATTCCGTACATGCACTACTGTGGGCAAATATTGCTGGAACATAATTATTGCATGTGCAGGTTATTTTTCATGTTCTAGCTCACTTTGCTCTTTGAAGGGGTCTTCTGTCTCAACATTTATCAGTAATGTTTGTTTGTTTGTTTGTTTTTCAGTGAGGATGATGAGGACTACATTGAGTGCCATCCAGAAAGTGAGTCCATTTGCATTTAATCTGTCAGTTTTCCCAAGTCTTTAAAGGGAACGCAAACCCAAAGAGCAATGTGGATTTAGTGAAAGCAACAACAGTGGTAGAACACATCAGTGAAAGTTTGAGGAAAATCGGACAATCGATGCAAAAGTTATGAATTTTTAAAGTTTTGGTGTTGGAACCACTGGAAGAGGAGACTACTAGAGGTTATGACGTATGAGTGGACAACCATACAAAGAAAATATAAGGAAAATTCACTTTTCTAGCATTGTAAAAGAGCACTTGACTAAACGCTTTCAGAAAGCAGGGGAATAATTGGTACCCTTAACATATGTCAGTATCAAGTTGATGGAATCTGTACTTTTCATGAAAAAATGAATTTTTGTGGAATTTTCTTTATATTTTCTTCATTTGATGACATAAATGGTATCTCGGGGTACCAAACAAAAATCAGCCATTTTGTTGAATTATTTATTTTTTCAAAAAGGTTGTACCCCGGGTGCCCAAAAGAGGAAATTATTCTGGTGCAGTAGCTAGCGCGTGCTAGCTACTGCACTGCACTGCACTGCACTGTAATTACCGGTACTGAGACTAAAAGTGCATGATTGATTGCTACACTATTTTCCTGTACATTTCCAGTTTCAATGAACTTTGCTTGTTTTTTATTAACTCATTGAAAAACACTGTAGAATATTGACAAACTACCATTAGTGATTGGTTGTGAGTTTTTGTGCTGGTTAGTTTTCTTTATGTACAGAGTGCATTTCAAAAATTGATAATTCTAAATTTCATATCTTATGTGGATTTGTGAAATTGTGGCTACAGGTAGTCCAACGGTCACATACTCGACAGATCACATTTATGCAATATTAAGATGCACTTATAAGCTAGTTAATTTCCCCATTATCTAGTTATAATCATGCTGGGGGAGGGGGGCATTTCATGAAGCATTTTGTGCGACAAAGTCTGACAAATTTGCCCTCGGCCAATCAGATGCAAGAATTTTAGTAGCTTGTAACAGTTTGTTAGAAAAATATCCAACCAAAACGCTTCATGAAATGCCCCCCTGGCAGATAATTCTTTCCAGACGAAATATATTGGGGCTGTTCTTCTTTTTTCCCCCCCCCCCCCTAAAACAGATGATGCTGCACCAGACACAAGCAAACTTGATGTAAGTATACTTTACTCTTATACCTGAACCAAATTTGTGGTGGTTCCAGTACATATCCTGTAGGTACTTCTTTAAGGGTTCTGACAAAATATAAATAATCATTAAAAAAACAGAGAGAGAGATAGGAGTATGGGGGGGGGGGGGGAGAATTGGCAGAATGATCCACTGTTGAATCTATGTTATACGTAAGGATTTTTATTTTCATGTGTATACTACCGCATGTATATATGCACCTTCATGGAATAGATCTGTGTGAAAAGTGGCCGTCAATGCAGATACCATACAAATCATCATGGTGAGTGAAATGGTGCTGCACATTATTAGCATCGTGCTACAGCTACAACTCTGTATAGTACAATAGCAATCTCCAGGCAATAGTTTATACATTGTTTACAATGCACAGATCACAGCACACCATTCTCGTTCAAGCACTTTCAGTTTTGACGTATCTACTGATAAATGAAGAGCATGTCAAAGTCAACAATAGAATACTTTCTTTTTCACTTTTAAGTATCCAAACATACTATAAAGTAATGTGAGACCAGAAATGTTTGTCTGCATTCAACTTCTTGCAAATTTTGCAAGGAGCCAAGATTAGCGGAAGAAAGTGCACTTCGAAAGTGTTTATCTACACAATGCATCGAATGCCAGTGGAGATTTGTGAAAGTTTCATACTAACAGCTCCAATTCATGAGATTTTTATCCCACAAATATTTCCTGTTTTACCGTAGGCTCATCATTGGTAGGCTTCAGATAGTGGCTATTCAAGTCATCTAGAGTAAAAATTGAAAAGTCAGAATGGAGAATAAAGTGTAAGTGATTGAATGTATGCATGTGTATGACCCCCCAAAAGACAGAATTGTGTGTAAATGCACTTTGCTGTTGAAATTCACTAGCATAATTGACTGTTCTTTGGTGATTATCCACAGGCCAGTGACTTAAAGCAAGAAATGCTATGTCAAGCTGGTGCTGCTCACAGTGCTACAAAACCACCAAGGGCAAAGGTCATGCGGATGCTGCAAAAAGTAAGCAATACTATACGTAACACTTTATGGATGCCTTGATTTTGAGTTTGTGATTATTTGTTTGTTTGTGGTGTTTTTCTATTTGCATATTAAATCAGTTGAGAAACTGAAAATCACTGTCATGATAACTTGTTATTCAGACTTAAGGTCACCATACTTATTTTCATAAAAACTTGTAAAAATCAAAAGATATATTTTAAAATGCAGAATTTTTTAGTGTCTTCTTGTTTCTTTCTTTTTTATTGTTTTTTTTTTTTATATCAATCTCCCAACAGAGACAAATTGGTGATTGTCCATCACATGGATTCTCGGCGAGTGACAGACATGGCCTTGGAGCTCTGTAAGTTTCCACACTGGCTTGTCCTTAGACCCTATCCTTGCTTCTTGCTCTGAGTCGGCATATGAGAACCAGAGATGCAGCAAAAATGACCAATTTTCTATTTTGCTCAGACTGTGTTTCTCACCTGGTATCACTGCTGACATGTACTGCAAAAGTGGAAATTTTCATGATGTGCAAATATTTGCGCATTTCGTGCAACCAGAAGCTAGTACAAAAATAAAAGCGTGCAAATATTTTTGCATGACATATGTTCCTGTAGTTAGTGTCCTGATTCCGCGGAATTAAAAACATGCGAAATTCACCTTACCCGTCCGGGCACAAAAAATTGCTCGTGCAAAAATATCCACTTTTACAGTACTTGTCAAAGACAATAACCATAGCACTCTATGACTCAGTCGACTGCTTGCCAGCTTCGCATAGCTTGCTCAAACGCACAACCATGCACAAATTTATTTGTTTTGAATACTGGCCATTTGCAAGAAATATAGCCATAAGCTTATCATAAAATTTGCATTACAGCAGAGCGTGCAATTTACTCTCTAATTTTGCTGATACTGCCTTTCTAGCAACAATGCTTCTACAATTGTATGAAAAGTTGCATGGCTTTGAAAACCAGAATGTTTTCAACAAGGGCTCGTGAATTGCAGCTGATTAACAAATTGCCCTATAGTACATCGACGTGTTGATAAGCACTGAATTGATCAATGTTTTAAAAATAGCCATGGCGAAAGAAATCATGGGCATACATGCTCGGGCAGGATTCGAACCTATGACGCCCTGATCTCCGGACATGCGTCTTATCCACTAGACGACCAAGCTTCCGCCCGATAGTCAGATAGACTCATGGATTGTGGTATCAGAATATTGTTCCACTCATAGGGTCTACATTGCGGCATCCAAAATGTTAACTGTTACGCTTCGATATTGTCACATTTTGTGAAACCCTGCAGTGAAGATTAGATGGAACCGCATGTGACCCTGCATCACAAAACCACCCCCCCCCCAAAAAAAAAAAAAAAAAAAAAAAAAAAAAAAAAAAATGCCACCACGCATGGATGTTTAGTTACAGGCATATTCTAATTGAATGGACATTCCTAATCCATCTAATAAATGGAGAGAAAGTACACGCTCTGGAGTATTGTGTACTGAGAAAAGAGGTTTTGGCGAGTAGGGTCTGCAGTCTAAGTGCTGAATCTCACCCAGCAGTGCTCTGTGCAATGAATATAACAAAGAACAGGATATGAGAACTTCAAAGCAACCACTGTGAAGGGATTATGGAACTAAACTAAAAGTTTGCTACTCATTATATTCATTATATTCATGGCTGATACTAATTTTCGATATAATAGCACCATCGAAAGTTATTCGAGTTGAAAGGGAAGAGTGTTTGATGGGTTTCTCATGCTCTGAGTTTGTAAAATATCAAGGATAGCCTACATCATACCCAAAAAAAAAAATGTTCTAGAAAAACTGCACAAAAATAGAAGAAATTTTCTATTTGTTTTTAATATGACCCCAAACTTTAGAAATATATATAGGACAAATGCTCTGTCAGAAAATGAAAAAAACAAACAAACAACAAATCAACTATGTTGACCTATTTACTTTAATTGGTAACGGCATCCTCTGCCTGTATACCTTAAGATATGATGAAAAGTATGTACATATATTATACATGTGATTACATGTATATCTGTTTCTTTTTGGTACTGTTGTTTATATTTTGATGTAAAAATTGTTAATTTGGTCATAATGATCTCATTTGTACAAGTGGAGAAATAAAGCAAATGAAGATGAAACTGAAGGAGCTGTGCCTTTTTATCCTTTTTATGGCTCATTACGAAGGTTCCTGCCAAACCGTCGCCGAATCGTGTCCAGGTATCCCTCCAAGGTCTTCTGTGGCACCTTCTCCAAGGATGGCTCCATTTTCCTGTCAGCGGGCCAGGATCAGAGCATCAGGATATACGATGTCAAGAACAGCCGCTTCAAGAAATTCAAGGAAATCCAGGCCAAGGATGTTGGCTGGAGCATAGTGGACACAGCGTTCAGGTGAGCTGCAGTGGTTATGAGGCAATGTGTTTGTTGTGCATACTTAATGGTATCTGTACTTGTAGGCAATTTATACCTCATTTATACTGTGGGCAAAATTTGGAGCCACCTTGAGGAGGTTTGAATGCCTGCTAGAAAAAGCAGTCTCTTGTCTGTTTATACTGCTCAGGCCGCCTGCCCAAAGGGGGCCCTGACTGGCCCGTTTTCATGGTAACCGAGTTCCCCTCCGATAGACGGCACAGGCTTTTGAATTTCTTACATAACCATGATGTGATTGATAGCGAAAGTGTGTTAATTTGTGCACCGTTTATCAGCATTAATCAGTCGCAATGGCTGGTTTGTTTACTGTTAGCTGGCAATGACCTTCTGTAATTAACTTCTGAATCGGCAAAAAAGAAAAAGCCGCTTCTCAAAAACTGAAGTGTTTATACTGCAGCCGAGGCAAGTCAAGGCTGTACAGATGGTTTCAGGACCCGATCTGATGGGATCTCCTTTTCTGAATTCTGTCTATTTATACTGAGCTGAAAGGCAGCTGGAGGCTTCTCAAAGAGGCTTCAGAACCCGCTTTTTGCTTAGTATAAAATGGGATAAAATACGACACCAAAAAGACACATCTGCTCATTCTTATGGTATGGTTCCAAAGCTGTTTGATTGTGCAATGCTCATGTACAGCATACAGGGACTGTCCATGTGGCTTATTGCCATTTATGTGATGTGAATATGTAACAAAGTTCATAATACTCTACACGTATTTTGATTGTTTGTTGGATTCTCTTTTTTCAAATGATGTTGGTATAAAGCAGTGTATATTACCTGTGCTAAGTGTTCATCCATCATTGTAACATTAAAATGAATCTGAGAATTCTATCTCTTTCACAGCCCTGATGGTAACTACCTGATATATTCCAGTTGGTCTGACTACAGTGAGTATTGTGTAAAAAGAGTAATCCTAATCCTGGACATTTTCTGCATAAATCTCAGCTGACAAGGAATAGTTATGTTGATGTGTTTCCTTCTGTGATACCCTACTATTGATTAATTTAAAATAATTTATGTACTCTTTTCAGAGTTATCATTAAGCTTTCTTTAGCACTGTCAGGTGAAAAAGTAAAAAGTGAGTTAGAAGAAAGAGTGCCCTGTTGAAATCCATTAATACCAATCAAAATCTGACTCATTTGAAAGAGAGAAGAAATGATTTACTTTTGTGTCTGTTTTTGGGAAGGGATCTCTTTCAAAGACATCATCTGCATCAAGAGATGGATGCATCAATTCTTTTTTTTTTTTTTGAAAAAAAAAAAAAAAGGTTATTGCACTAATGTGCAGGAAAGGATAGTACGTGTTGGATGCACCAAGTTAGGATGTGTTGAAATGAATGAGAACTTGTGCTTTCAAAGCTAAACATAAACTACTTCTTGTGGCATACCGTATTCGCCGGCGTATAGGCCGCAGTATTTTTCAGAAAAATAAAAATGAAAATTCGGGGTGCGGCCTATCCGGCGGTAAAACCAAAATTTCTCTCGAATCTCTTGAATCTCCGACAACGATCTTCTTGTGCCAATTGAAGAAGAAAGGTTGTTACCAAGTCCAGCCAAGAAGAAAGAAGTCCAGCCAAGAAGAAAGAAGTCCAGCCAAGAAGAAGAAAGAAGTCCAGCCCAGAAGAAGAAAGAAGTCAAGCCCAGAAGAAAAAAGAAGTCAAGCCCAGAAGAAGAAAGAAGTCAAGCCAAGATGCGTCGTACATCGTACACAGCTTCATTCAAACTCGCTGTCTGCTCGTATGCAGAGGAGTTTGGCAACAGGGCAGCGGGTAGGAAGTATGATGTGGATGAGAAGAACATCCGACGCTGGTGGTTGAGCCAGACTACCCTGCAGAAGATGCCAAGCAAGAAGAAGGCCATGAGATCCGGCAAGGCACGCTGGCCAGAGCTGGAGCAGCAGCTTCTCGCTTGGGTCGTCGAGCAGAGGGCTGCTGGGAACGCCGTTGCCACCCAAGCACTCCGCTTGAAGGCACAGTCCATCGCAGATCAGAGCGGCATCGAAGACTTCAAAGCGGGTACCTCCTGGGCCTACCGCTTCATGAGGCGCCATGACCTGTCCTTTCGGAGGCGCACCCACATCACCCAATGTTTCCCCGAAGATCTTGAAGAGAAGACCACCAAGTTCCAGCGATACGTCATTCAGAAGCGCCGTCAGCACAACTACCCTCTCAGCCGGATTGGCAACGCCGATCAGACGCCGTTGACGTTTGATGTACCCAGCAACACAACCATCTCGGCGAAGGGAGCGAAGTCCGTCAGCGTGACAACCACGGGGCATGAGAAAGATCGCTTCACGGTGATGCTTTCCTGCACCGCTGATGGGGGCAAGTTGCCGCCCTACATCATCTTCAAGAGAAAGATCATCCCCAAGCTGCAGTTCCCTCCAGGCGTCATCGTCAGGGCTCAGGAGAAAGGGTGGATGGATCAGGCGCTCGTTGAAGACTGGTTGTGGGTCGTCTGGAATCGGCGAGTCGGCAGGCTATCTCGAAGACGCAGCATGCTGGTCTTGGACGCTTTTCAGTGTCATCACTCGGCCCCAACGAAGGAACTGCTGAAGGACAGCAACACAGACCTCGTGATGATCCCCGGAGGCATGACGTTCGTCCTACAACCACTCGACGTCGGCGTGAACAAGCCGTTCAAAGATGGCCTACGGAAATGCTGGTCAGACTGGATGATCGAAGGGGAGAAGTCCTTCACCAAGGGCGGCAGAATGAAGAAGGCCGATCTCACCACAATCTGCGGCTGGATCAAGAAGGTCTGGGATGAGTTGCCTCCGTCAATCATCCAGCGAGCATTCATGAAATGCAGCATCAGCAATGACCTCGACGGCTCTCAGGACGACCTTCTCTGGGAGGATGAGATGGGGGAGTCAGACGACAGCGGGGACAGCGACGACGACTTGGCCTACCACGATGACGAAGAGCTACGGCGTGTCTTCAAAGAAAGCAGCGACGAAGAGTTTGAGGGCTTTCAAAAGCCCGTCACACCCCAACGGCCTTTTTTAAGGCCACACATATTCAAGAAAGAATAAGTTTATGAGTCAGAAGAAAGCATTACACTTTACATTTCGTTTTTATTTTCAGTCAAATAACAAAAAAAAAAAATTGTTTTAAATCCTTTTTTTAATTACTTTTCTTTCCTTCACAGGTTTTGGAGACGTACCGGTATTCAATATTCAACTCTTTCTCCCCAAAATTTAACATGACGCTTCTTCATCAATATACAAATTCAGTTCACACCATCAGGTCTAATTTTGCAGTTTCATTTCAGGGTCGATAACGAAAGTATTGTTTTCAGTATTGTTTTCACTTACAGTGCTAAATCAGAACACCTGCTCGACGCTTCAGAAAATTATCAATTTCAATGGAACTCATTCACGTTCGTTTCACATTGTAACATTTCTCTCATTTCTCGTTTCTTGTTTCCACTTCTCTCAGTTCCATTTCCGGGATACCCAAACGCTCGTGACATCGGCATTCTCAAACGTTCATTAAGGATGTTAATGTGACGCATCATGCGTCACATTAACATCCTTATCATCTCTCAGATTCAATCACACTCGAATCACAACATTCGCTGATGCTCCGGACATCGGCATTGTACATTCACACGTCCACACGATGTGGAATTTCCGCAGGAACATTTGCGTGCTTTTATTCTGTTTGGTCTTCCTTCCATTTCCCGCCTCGGAGCTTCGAAACTCAATGGACTGATATATTTTAAACCTGTAAAATCAATGAGAGAAAGGTTATCAACATACGTAAAATCAATGTCTAATTAAGGTGTAATTTCTTTTTACGCAAATCGGGGATGCGGCTTATACGGCGCTGCAGCCTTTGCGCCGGCGAATACGGTAGGTCATGTGAGTCAGAGCTCCAGTTATATCCATGTAGACTTTCTCAGATGTTGTAGTGTAAAATTTAAATCCTTCAAACAGTTTTTGGCTCTTTCTATTCAACGGCTGTTTAGTCTCCTATCTATATGTGGCTTGATTTGCACAATATACTTGCACAATTTTTATGACATGGTTGTTTGTAAGCGGATGAGTGAATTAATGTGTTTACTTTGTGGTAATCTTCTCTCCAGTTCATCTTTGCAACATCTATGGGGACTATGAGACTCACGCTGCCCTGGACCTGCAGCCATTTGCAGGGGGCCACATGTGTGCCTTCTCCATACAGTTTTCCAACGACAACAAGGAGATTTTAGCTGGGTGAGTCGTCATTCATGAAAATAAAATAAATAAACAATAAAGAACATTAACAGAGAAAGAAAGGACAGGTGACTGTAAAATCATAAATTTTCTCGCGTCAGACATCTTCATGAATTTTGTGAGGAGCAAAGTAATATGCCTGCTGGAATGTTTCTTTACACAAAGCATTGAATGCCAGTGGTGATTGAGGAATATTTCATGCTGTGAAAAAGGCTGCCAGCTCCAACTCACAAAATTTGTATGCTGGGAATATTTCTGGTTTTACAGTAATGTAGGGCTGCCCAGCCCCCCCCCCCCCCCCCATGAGCTTGAAGATTCCGTAATGAATGCATCAATATTTTTATCTTCTGCTGCGAGCCACAAATCTAACCTTGTGTTTGGTGTGTTTTGTGTTTCTTAATGCAAGGTTGATGTTGAATTTCTTTTCATCATGTCAGTTTCCGTATGTTACAATATAACGTAAGTATTAATTGTGCTTGATGAATGCAGTTGATAGCCTTCATAGTATGCAGAGCAATATGAACTTTTGATCACCAAAAGTGTTTTAGGGTGTTGTCTCCCATGTGCCCTTCAGTTATTTGATCCCATACCCATCAGGGGTCAAAAAATGTACCCCTTTGACCCCATAGAAGTCTTTCTGGGCCCCGTTTTATCAAAAGATATAATCGATTGTGAATTCCCTTACCACACAGGCTGCCATAGACTCATGATAGAAATCAGCTATATAGTCAATTACAATTCTTCATAAAATGGGGCCTTAATATAGCAGTCCACCGATGATACGTATGTTTGTTCTTGTAATGGCTCTCAAATTAAATAAATGCATCAAGCGAACTTCTGTAAAAGCATGAATTTCTGTGCAAGTAAGTTTTAGTGCTGGGCCGGTTAAGATGAATTTTGCGGATGGCCAGGACAATTGAGCAAATGCTTCCAAGAGTTTACTGCTGCTACGATGGATAAAGACTTCAGCAGTAATTACTGCATTGAAAGGTAACTGGTCCTCGTTACGACAGCAAATCTAATCACACTACAGGACTAGCAAAAATGAAGAAAACTACAAATACACTGTACCATAATTGATCTACGCATACAACCCTGCATCTACCTTGAGATCAGATATATGAAGTACTGTTACATATGACACTCCACAAGAGTGCATGCTTTTTTGTGCTTGTTTTGTGTTACGTGAAGAGTTCCATTTTTACAGCACTTGCGTAATTTTCTGTAGTGAGTTGTCATTTATTAATACTAGTGGAAAAGTGAGCAAAGAAAATGGTTCATCACTTTGGTGATCCCTTGCATTTATCCCCAAGTTGAATTATCCTTCGGGTTTATGCCAGGTTTAAGTGTGTGCGTGTGTGTCACACACTAACACACTGCTATAGCTTCTGACCACCTGAGCATTGAGAATTTAGGGTTTCTGGGACGAACACTGTACTAGGGCTTTCTATAGCTCAGTCGGTAGAGCACCGGTCTAGCAATCCGGATGTCTCGGGTTCGACTCCCGATGGAATCCCATTTTCTTTGCTCACTTTTCCACTAATAATTTATATTCTTTCTGGTCAGTTTATTCTGTCTTTATTTATTAATACTGCAATATATGATATCCTTCTGTGTTCAAACATGCTCAATCTCTCACCATTCCTTCTCATCTTCCTCCCGAACGCTGTATTGCTTAAACATACTACAGAGCAAATGGTGGATGTCTGTATATCTATGATCGAGAAAAGAATGGGCGAACCTTGAGGGTAAGCAGGCAGATGGCTGATCTGTGTAAAAGTGATGCTGTTTTTGACTTTTGGATAGTTATGTAGATCACAAGATGATCCATCCGCGCAGTCTCTTCTGTGTCATGAGTTTCATTCTGCTTTAAAGGAAACTATCATATTGTAAGATTAGGAGATAATCTTCCATGTAATCCGGATGAGTGTACCAGTATGTGCAAGGCTGTTTAAAGGTGCATAGTCCCGGTAGTGTAGAGGGCGCTGTTGATAATACTGCCGATCACCATTAGCATTGATACGAAGATTACCGAAGTTGAGCTGTCATCAAGAGTAAAGCGCGTAGGTGTTGCTAAGTAACGTTGCCTTCGTTATCTTCTCTGCGCATCGCGCAGTCTGTAGTAATGCCAGGGTGCGTGCATATGTGCTTGTTATTATGACATCACAAAAGAAGTTTGCTAAAGCTGTCATCTCCCTCAGCCAAATCATGAGCCGAACTGTGCTCGGACCACTGACTGCAGTGAATCAGACTTCTTCGGACTCGGGGAAGTGGGCCACAGCGTAAGCGCTAAAGAGAAGTCGATAGCGTAGGTCTCTATAGGAAACTTGCGCCGTGCGCCCGCGTACGTATTTGATTAAATCACCGGGACCATGCACCTTTAATATGATAATGTGAAATGAGGGTAGACTTTTGCAATTTCCTGACCTTAAACTCACAAGAAACTTATGTATTTTCATCAGGGAGATCATATATGTAAAGTTGCAATAAAGATGAGTCCTTTTGTTTAACCCTTACTGTGCTTTAATTTTGTCACCCTTTAGCACAAACTGTACGTTGGAGTGTTTCTTCTGTGGTTAGCACTGATGTCTGGAAACTAATTGCCAAAATATAAAGATGACCTTTTCCCCATTAATCCTGTGTGTGTGTCACGATAGCCTTCCCGTTGAATTGAGCCACAACACTACCAAGGGGTGTGTCTGAGTGGGCTGACTAACTTACTAATGAGGTCAAGTTTGATGGAACTAAATGAGTGCTGATGATAGAGCATGGCAAGTTACAGGCAAATGCATGGACACTGCAACACTCAAAGGGTTAAAGTATTACGAGTCGTTTCCCAAAAAAAACCTGTACAGGTAGAGGCGCACGAGGACGATGTGAACGCCGTGTGCTTTGCAGACAACAGCTCGCAGATCCTCTTCTCCGGGGGTGATGATGGGATGTGCAAGGTGTGGGACCGTAGGATGCTGAGTGAGACCAACACAGCTCCCGTGGGCATCCTGGCTGGTCACATGGATGGCATCACCTTTATCGATACCAAGGTAATCTCTCCTGTTCGATATCAGGATTCAAATCAAATGTAAGGTCCCATTATCTGGCTTCCTGTAAAACGAGGAATGTTTGCGTGCATTTTAATTTCGCGAATTTCGCGAGCGCCAAGATTCGTGAAATTAAAATGCATGCGCGAAAGTTCTTGTCTACACTATATGCATTGAATTCCAGTGGCAGTTCGCAAAAATTTCATGCCGCAAAAAAGGCCGTCGGCTCCAATTCGCGAAAAATTCATGACGCGAATATATTGTGATATACAGTAACCTTTTGTATGCTTCGAGTGCTGATTGGCACAAAAAAAAAAACACCCATAGCATTGTACACACTCTCCATAGTCTGTGGTTCGGAAAGGACTTGAAAAGAATAAGAAAAGTGAGGTTAGCAGTTGCGCTGTTCCCACCCCCCCCCCCCCCCCACCATCCTGTCTCTCTCTCTCTCCATCTCTCTTTCTCTGTATGTCACTCACTAACCATCATGTGCAGAGCTGTGCATGACTTCTGCTGATCCAAAAAGTTGATAACATACAGTTAATATTGGCATAATGAATGGTGCAAAATGCACAATATATTTCTTTTGTATCAAGTTTCACTGTAGTGGTGGTGTTGGTCTTCTCAGCATCCCTTACTCTATTGTATTTGTCAGTTGGTAGATTTCACTGGTTCAGTTCATGAATGTGTTCTTTTTGCTATGTTTTGTTTTGTTTTCTGTCTTGACACCACTTTGCTTGCAAGCTTTTAAATTTCAAGTTGGTGCCCTGCTCAGTGTAGGACAGATGGTAACCCTGCTGTCCTTTTGTATGAGGAGCCCCCCTTGTTGTTTTCCAGCATAGAAAAATCCCTATATAGGAGAACTTATGGTATATGTGTGTTTTCCTCAACCATTTGTGAGTAATGTGCCGTGAAGTACTCAAATAGCAACATGCATATGTGACCATGCATAACAAAACAAAACAAAAAGTCACATGCTCCGATTTTACGTGAGGCCCAGCTTCCTGCACCACCACCACCACCCCCTTTCTCCAAACTTTTTAACATGTTTCCCTCTTGTTCTTCTCCCTGTCACGTGTCCATCTGTTGTCCAGGGGGATGGCCGACACCTGATCACGAACTCCAAGGATCAGTCCATCAAATTGTGGGACATCAGGTGCTTTTCACGTGACGATGCCATTGAGGACGGTCGGCGGATGGTAGCACAGCAGCACTGGGACTACAGGTGCGATCGCGCTCCCAAAAGAAGTGAGTTCACTATATCCTGGTCTAGGGGTACTTCCAAGCGCTCTCCTGAAGCAAACTGAACCGTACCGTACCGTACCTTCACCAGAGGAGCGCTTGAACGCTCCTAAAGTGTACCTCACCGAGCTGAACTGAGCCAAAAGTGGACCACTTCGCAATGTGCTCCAAAAGGGTACCAAAAGTGTACCAAAAGTTTGCGTGTGAAGAGTGTGTGTGTAACATGCACATACATCGTAATGCAAAGAGTTGATTCTCTTTGTTCGGGACAGCTGTGAGTAGTTTAAGGGCACCAGGTGAATGACCCTCTTACTACAAAATGTGTGACCCCTTCTAAAAATAACTCATGAGCTACGCTTCCTCGACAGAACGCTTGAATGCTTCAAATCTGGCACAGTTCAGTATTGTACGCTTTGGTTCAGTTCGCTTTGGTTTGCTTGAGAGCGCTCGAACGCACCCCTTAGAAAGGAAAAGAGGAAAAAGAAGAAGAAGAAGAAAAAGACATAAACATATTTCCATCAAAATGAAACTTGTTGATCTTGTTGTGGAGGTCACTGTGCAGATGTTTGCAAAACAAATGTAGCCCATTGTGCATCTTAAATATTTAAAACCTTCATTGATTTTAAACTTGTTACATTGTTTTGATTTTAAATTCATCACTATTGATATATGATATATACTTTTCTTCAGATGTGGTGCATTCTCTTTAAACAAGCACAATTATAATGAAATTTTGATTATAACAAAGTAAAAATTCAGGTCCAAGAATGATTATATAATTCATTTGATCAGTTTTTACAAAATTTTGATATAACAAAAAACAAACAAACAAACAAAACCCAAACTGCAGAGGACTTCGTTATAATGGAGGATTATCTTACCTGAATATATATGATTATTATATATATATATATATACATATATATATATATATATATATATATATATATATATATATATATATATATATATTATATATATATATATATATATATATATATATATAATATATATTATATTTTTTTTTTTTTTGACATTATTTGTGTGTCTGCAAATACTCTGGAATGGGGTTTCTATATACAGATAAGTTGTAGATGTTGATTGATTACCATGAGAGTATTGGCCAAGCACATGTTCAGTTCTTGATAACTGTAGTCAATTCAGTCTTGAGTGATAAGGTTTGACCTGTGTTGTGATTTTGCTTCAGCTAAGCGGAAGAAGGGCGTAAAAGGAGACACCTCCCTGATGACGTACCGGGGTCACGGCGTGCTCCACACACTGCTGAGGTGTCGCTTTTCTCCTCAGTTTACCACCGGACAGGTGAGCACTGGTTCAGCTTCCCTTCCTCCTGCATTTGTAAAGACCTACTGAAATCTTGATTTAGAATAATCAAAGTACAAAATATTCCACCCTCAATACTATGTTATGTAGAAATGATAATCTGTTGCTAGCTGGCTTGGAGTGTAGCATGACAATGCAATTTGAAGGAGCTGTGGATACCATGGTACACATGTTTTTATGTCACTTAAAGGGACTGTACAGTAGTGGTTGAGGTGGGGATTCATGTTTTGCACATTCCTAAGTGAGATAATGAGAAACTGCTTATGAAATATGAAAGAGCATGTGATTTTAAGAAGGATTCAACGTTTATTTGACGAAAATTGGTTTTCAAATGGGTGAGATATCCCCAAAAGTGATAATGATAAAAGGCGACATGCCCCACCTTTATTAGGATCTCTTTGTTTCACCTTGTTTTTGGATATCTCAGACATTTCAAAACCAATTTTCAGCAAATACATTTTTGATACCCTTTAGAATTGCATGCTCTTTGACATCTCATAGAGTGGTTTCTGAATATCTCGCAAAACGTTAAAAGCTAAATCCTCACCCCGACCAAAACTGTACACACCCTTTAGATGCCAAGAAAGAAGGAAGAGACCATCCAAAAATATATTATTATCATCCGTTTTACTGCACTGTGCAATACCTTTTAAGAAAAATACATTGTAGAACAAAATACAGGACCGTCCCAGTCCAACAACTCTCCCCCCCCCCCCCCCTCCAAGGGGCAAAAGACTGAAATAGAAAAACATTGAAGCTCTAACACAAATGAAAGATTTAAAATTAATTTGTCATTCACCATGAATAGAAACAGCCATTTTTATTTATTTATTTATTTTTTTTTTTGGGGGGGGGGGGGAGGGGAGGTATCTCCAGAGTTTTCAATACAGAGTTCTTCGAATGGACGCAAAATTATACATCTTGACATAGTATAGAAGGTAATGGTCATGAATGCTCATATGACAATATTTTGGGCATAAATACTTCATATGATTCATGCAAAAACGGTGTACATTTAATGGAATGAAGCATATTGAGTGCAGAACTGGGCACAATTACTGCACTTTGTCAACTGACCTAATCCCTAATATAGTCTTTGTTATCTTTTGCAGAGGTACATATATGCTGCCTGTGCTACAGGTGCTGTCGTAGGTAAGTCCACACTGTGTCCTGTGATACACTTTTAGTGTTATGCATAGAGATAAGATTTCTTCCAAATTACAAACTTTTTTTTTTCAACATTTTCAGTGTTTCGTGTTAGAAATAAGTGGGGATCGATTTTTAATGCATACTAGACAAATAGATGTTCATTGCAATTGATTGTCAAATTGCCCTTCATTAACATAAATAAGTACCAGCTATGCAGTGTGTTAATAGTAGCCATGATAAAAATCCATGGGCATACATACATGTACTTGAGCTGGATTCAGACCACCAATCTCCTGATTACCGATAGATGCTGTTGTTGTTTTTTCCTCAGTTTCACACACAAGCAATTTGAATTAAGTCCTTTACAAAGAAGCAATGTTTGTTTTTTAAAGTTGAGATGTCCCATACTATTAATGCCACAGAATTGTAACACAGACTGCGTTAGTAGCGTATTCACGTGTCATGAACAGTAGTGACACTACTAATGAATTATGCAATTTATGCTTGTAATATGGTTGAAGGGATGATAACAGGGATGAGTTTTCATGTCCCTTCAGTATGAAAATACTGAATCTTTGATGTTGTTGTTGTTGCTGTTTTGATTTTAATGGAGCCCTGCTGGGTGGGCAATTTGCTCCAAAAAAAATACATTTCATTAATCTAATTACTTTAGTTTAAATGCAAAACCTACAATACCGTATATCAATAACAACTAATCTTTATTTCATTTAAAATTAACATTTATATATCAAATGATTACAGGAAATAAAGTGGATAGATTTTATAGAAAACAGATGTCGCCTGCCTACTCCTGTTACTAGTATATGGTCTTAATCTTTGATGCATGTCCTGTGCTTGTTTATAGTCTATGACATACTGACGGGGAAGATTGTCAGAAGGCTCCCTGGTCACGATGATTGCGTCAGGGACGTGTCTTGGCATCCATTCGAAAACAAGCTCATCAGCTCAGGGGTATGTATTCAGTCATGGGAAGATGGGATTGAGTCTCAAAGGGTTAATGTGGATGAGCTTCAGACTAGTTGTTGTTGTTGTTGTTTTATAGAAAGAAAGAAGAGAGAGAAAAATGGGGCCCTATACAAATAATTTGCCCCAGACAGCACTTAACATAAAACAGACATTATAAATCTTAGAAAAATATAAACAAGATTATTAAATATATATGTATGTACCAAGTCTCCACAAGGGAGCTCATATCGTCTTCACGAGGGAGCTCATATTGTCTCCACGAGGGAGCTCATATCGTCTCCACGAGGGAGCTCATATTGTCTCCACAAAGGAGCTCATTAAGTCTCCACAGGGGAGCTCATAATTATTGTCTCCACAAAGGAGCTAATTAGGTCTCCACGAGGGAGCTCATATGATATTTATGAATACCTCAAATTCTTTAGTTAAGCAAACTCAAATTACTATACAATACACGCGTGCGTGTACCGCACATTAACTCACCCATGTGCACATACACTTACACACATACATCTCCAACCACGCACACACTTGCTAATATCAGAGGTCAACCCAAAATGATATACAGTATTTAAATGAAACGCACACACAATGATGTAAATTACAGAATAGGGAACATTGCTATAACTGTATCATTGTTTCAAGAGAAAAAAATATATACTATATACAGTGTTTGTATGAATATCATTATTTCGAGAGAAAGAAAGAAAGAAAAAAAGATATATATACAGTGTTTATATCATAGAGCTCTGAGCATCACATCA
Source organism: Diadema setosum (assembly GCF_964275005.1). NCBI lineage: Eukaryota > Metazoa > Echinodermata > Echinoidea > Diadematoida > Diadematidae > Diadema > Diadema setosum. The sequence goes on from NC_092693.1 coordinate 23,030,593, forward strand.
ATGATTCGTGAAAAATCCAGAGGTGTTGATACAGCAAAGTCGTTTGCAACAAAACAACAGAGAAATGATGTACAAATATAATCATGGTTTCTGTATGACGTACGAGTACACCTGCGGGCTTCAAGCCAAAAAAAAAAGTAGAAATTTAGAGCCAGAAAGTGGGAGTCATAAAAATCTTCAAATAGATTTAAACCATAAGTTTATAAGTATTAAATAAGTGCAGGCGACTCATACGAGAGGGGATTTACAGAAATTAGAGTTGTTCTCACTATACAAAAAAAAAAATATATATAATAATAATAATAATAAGACTAGTTGTGTGTATAGTGGAAGATCAGTTTCTCCAGTTTCATCCATCACTTACAGGAAAAGATGGGATGTCCGTTGTGCTAAATATTTGAATTTGCAGTGAATGCATATTGTATGTAGGTGATTTTCAGTGTATGTCATTATGCATTCAGCCGCTCATATGCTCTCTTGAGTGCCTTTGAAATCTCGCATGCATCCCTGTACAACATACCACAGAAAATATACACTGCTGAATGGGAATGAAGGTAGATTATCAGTCTTAAGATCTTTGAAAGACAGGGTAAAGCCCCCGTTCCACTATCACGATTTGGACCCCGATCTGTCCCGATCTAGCAGATCGGGAGAGAGCGGCAAAAGCGTACGGGGATCGGAAGCATCATAGCAGCAGCGTGTGGAGGTCGGGGTTGGAGCAGGCAGTTTTTCAGATCGGGAAGAAATTTTGAACCGGTTCAAAATTTCTTCCCGATCTCCCCGATCAAAATTGACATATTTTTAATCGTACGGCAAGCGGGGAGAGCGTAGTGACAGTGTAAACGCAGCGGGGAGAGCGTAATGACGGCGTAAACGCAGCGGGATGAGCGTAACAAGGTCTTTCTGAGCGTAGTAACATCGGCACAAGAACGGGAAGTAATTTTAGCTGTAATTTTTGAAGAAGAAGAAGAGAAGAAGAAAAAGAAGAGAAGAAAGCAGCGAAGCAGCTACCCAAAAGGCGAAGAAAGAGAGACTGCACGTGATGCTGAAAGAGGAGGAAGAGGACATAGTGGAATTTTGAAGAATATGAAATCATCTACAACTGGAGGAAGACGGACTATAAAAGCAAGGACATCAAGAAAAATCCTTTGAAAAATCAGCACGTCTTTGTTTATACAATGCATTGCTGCAAAAGAACCGTGAGTTGAGGAGGCTCTTCAAGTTCAAGTTCAAGTTGATTTATTTCACTTCCAACAAACAAATAATAAAAAATACAAAGAAACGCTCATATACGCAGACGTCATGAAATCAGTACCACAATGCGATGAACAGAATAACATTGTAAAAGAGATACAGGCAAATTATCAACAGAGATACAAATAACAATTACGTCACTGTGGTAAATGCATACAAAATATTGCTGGAAATGGAGGGGACTGCTAGAAAGCAGAGCTTGTAGTATTAGAATGCAGTCCCCTCATAGAGAAAAATATATAATTGCAAAAAACAGCAACAACAAATTTCCCTAAGCGGTAGCAAAAAAAAAAAAAAAGACAGACAGAGTAATACACACATACATGCACACATACGGACGCACATTAACAAACACATGGCGGCTCTCTTGTAAGGAAAAAAATTGATGAGAGGATAGAAAGATATAGTAGTGAAGAAGGAAGTAAGTCCGAGGTGGACAAGGGGGGGGGGGGGGAGGAGGAGGGGAGAGGAAAGGGAAATGGTGGGTCATAACCAGAGCACTGGAGGCACAGAAGCACGGGCTCGCTGATGAAGACAGAGTAATGAGAATAACGAAGCAACAACAACTTTGAAAATCAGAAGTAAAAAAAAGAAGAATGAATCTTCGAGGTCCACAGTATATTTCTTCGGTTCTGCATGCTAATAAGTTGACTGACTGCTGACCCACAGTCGAATCGGGGTACATCGGGGCACATCGGGCACTTTTCAGCTCTCTGAACGGGGTAACAGCGTGATAAGATCGTATAGATCGTTCAGAGCGTAGATACAGCGTGCATTGATCGGATAACATCGGCAACATCGCACTAGCAGCGTAGCTACATCGTTCTAAAGCGTACCGGCAGCGGCAGAGATTGCAATGTCTAATTCCCGATCATCGTAGTAAGAGCTTAGCAAGCACTTGGTAGTCGTAACTGCAGCGTACTTAGAGCGTTCTAACATCGTACTGTGTCCAGATCGGCTCAGGTTTTACCCGATCCTTCCCGACCTGAGAAAATTGTCAAATCGTATTGAGAACGGCATAGTGGAACGGGGGCTTAAGGTAGAAACAATCCCTTGATCTTTTTGCCCATGGTTATAATTACATGTTTACAAATAATCTATTCATCTACATGTAAATTCTGTGCACCTGTACTAGTTTTTCAACACAAATTTTCACTTGTAGTCGGGTGAATTATCAGTCTTAAGATCTGTGAAAGACAGGGTAAGGTAGAAACAATCCCTTGCATACTTGCCAACTAGTAAGATTTTATCAGATTCAGTAAGATTTTTTACGTCAAAAATAGCAAAATCAGATTTTCTGTCAGAGAAATCAGATTTTTAAAGAATATTTAGATATACCTTTCATATGTATTTTCTGAAGATTTGACCGAAAGTGAGATTTTTAACTTCAGTTTGCATATAAAATAAGATTTTTGCAATCCACGAGTAAGATATTTCATCTTGAAATGTTGGCAGGTATGCCCTTGATCTTTTTGCCCATGGTTATAATTACACGTTTACAAATAATCTCTTCATCTACATGTAAATTCTGTGCACCTGTACTAGTTTTTCAACACAAATTTTCACTTGTAGTCGGGTGAATTATCAGTCTAGAGATCTGTGAAAAACAGAGTAAGGTAGACACAATCCCTTAATCTTTTTGCCCATGATTATATGCATTTACAAATAACCTGTTAATGTACATCCTAATTTTGTGCATCTGTACTAGTTTGTCAACACAAATTTTCACTTGTAGTGAGTTGAATTGTGCAATTTAACCGCTTCTAACTAACTACAGTTCGACCTCGATTATCCGGCCTCCTTTTATCCGGAAATCTCTATTATCCGGACGGGTTCACGCAGTGAAGGACTTTTTTTTGTCATCCAAAAATTGAGAAAAAACAGTGACTTTCATGGGTCTGTTTCACTAATTTCATAAGATGTGCATGATAGGTTTCTCAATATCTAATGAGGTAAAACATATATGATTTTCACATAAAGCTGTACTGTTTTTTTGTGAAGAAGGGACTACAATTTTGCGCAGGCTAGCATAGATTACACCACCGTTGCGGGGGGTACGCTACCTGCCTAGCTGCCAGTGCACTGGGACGGCAGCTTGGACGGCAGCTATATACATTAACAGTGTGTCTCCCATATCCGGCCAATTCGCTTATCCGGATGAGCGCCGGTCCCGATATGGCCGGATAATCGAGGTCGAACTGTATACTAGTAGTGTTTATTGCAGTCTCCCTTGACTCAAAAGAAGAAATCAAGTGTGTGAATAATGTCTTGCGTTGCTCACGCAGTGGGATGGCAGCCAGATACTGCACTACTACAAAAGGCCCAGGGACCTGGATGATGATGACTCTTCAGACGAGGACTACTTCCCGGAGAGCAGCAGTGAGGAGGATGACGACGACCAATATGACGACGATTACCTCATGGACGTCTTTGAGTTTGTGCGGAGTACCCAGAGGCGGCGCCGTAGCCGTCGCATCGCAGCGCAGAGACGTCTCAGGTCCGCACATGGCTACCCATGATGAGGAAAAGAGAGGGCATCATGCCTAGTCTGAAGTGAACTGCATTCACATCGGTTGTGGCTGTGTGTTTGATAATCATCGGCGATCAGTCTTTTCTGTGATGTCAGAACCTTGCGTAACACTTACGTTCACATTGTATACTCTATGCAGAAAAGCTGTAATGATTGGCAACCAAAAACACAGATTTGCAGTTATGTGCTTTCGTCAAGTCCTCAAAAGTCTTCCACCCTAGACAAGATTAAACCAGAGTCTCATTGATTACACATTGAGACTTGTGGGACCTGTTGTATCTATCGTCATCACAGAATCAAATGAGAAGTTCATGGATGCCTGTGTGAGCTTGATGTACACTGTATGCATCTTGAGTTAAAGCTCAATTCAAAGTTTAGTTGTAAGTTATTTCATCACTGTGGCACCACAAATAAGTCATCACTGCAGTGTAGAAACATGTTAATGCTTCATGAGTTCTGCACTTTTTTTCAAAGACCATAATGATGGTGATGATGATGATTATGAAGATGATGGGGTGTGGTTGATTGACATGAAAGGTCATTACTGTCATGAGTGAAAGGAGAGACAAGTGATAATGAAATATAGAGTCACAACCGAGATATGATTTTTGTGTGTGTGTTTGTTTTTTGTTGTTATTTTAACCTGTTAAGGATGAGTCCCACGTATACTCAGGCAGGTGTCTATGGGAAATGCGTGTTGCAGCAAAATCAATCCTTCTTCAATGGGTCAAGTTCCAGGCATGTTTCATTCAAAATGGCATGCATATGTTTTACTTCAAGTATTATCATCAAATCCTTGTAACAAGCACAATTTTTTTTTTTCTGTTGGGGAAAAAAAAAAAATGTTCACTGTAATTGTGAAGTCTTTCTGATGCGGGTCTATGCAAACATATTTCAAAATGAGTATTTTGCTGAGAAGAAGAACCTATCTGAATGAGGACAATTATCACAGCATTATCAAGTCATGCCTGATCATCTCTAACCTTAATATTGTCTTATCAAGGAAATCTTTTAACTTTATAGTGACCACTCAAATTTGTTATGAGATACCATAGCAAGTACACCTGTGTATTGGTTGGATTGATGAGTGTAAATACTGAGATAGCTTGAATGACTGCAGTGAAGATGTCTCAGAAGAAGGTATCAGTTGTCATTATATGGTTATCTATCGAGTACACTGCAGTGATCACAGAATATCTTACTGGGTTCAATGGCATTGCCTTCTAATTAAGATTTAAATGATCATTTAGTCAAGTGCAGTGCCATGACGTCATCACTGTAGACATAGAACAACAGAACAATGCTAGTGTAACAGAAGATGAACGAGTGTCAGTGAAGGTGCTGGGAAGCTGTGGTCATTCTACATGTATTTCTGTTCTTTAAGAGTTTGGAAAATCTCTTTCAGTCCATGAATTCAGCTGAGTTGATCATGCTTGCTGTGTAGAAGATCTGATTCTTGTCTTGTTCGTCTTGGGCTGTTATTGAAGGAAAATATGTATCTTACAGATCAAGATACAAGGTGTCCAGTGTACCAAAATCACCCTTAGTTACAGATCCAAATGGTCAGTTAATGACATTCATCCTGTGTGTGCATAAGACTGTTTTACCACTGATTGACAGGTTATGATTGGCAGGTAATTATGTTGCCTATGTTAGTCTAAGGTCACTTTCTGAAAGCACCAATAGCAGATTTCCCCGATTCTACAGGAGGCTTCCAGAAAACTTCAGTATCACATCATGTACTAAGGAAGAGAATATAAAAGTCTTTCTAAATTTTGGAATTTGCTATTTGTCCACTAAGATGCATGTTGTACATAAGGAAAAGCAAAGAAGTTGATTGAATCCAGAAGCAAGTTCAAATTACATTGTATAAGATTTAAAACAGTATTCATAAAATTGTAATAAAAGATGGAACCCACCTTTTACTAGGACCACTTTGTTTTACTTCTTTTTTGTGTGGATATGTCACCCGTTTCAATACCAATTTTCATCAGACAAACTTTGAATTCCTTGAATTCTTTGAAATATCTGCTCTTTAATATTTCTTAATTTTTTTAAATTCTTTTTTTTTTAGTTTGGAAAAATGTTATACTCCCAAATGTCACACATTCATGCAGTGGGGACTGCATTTTTGTTGTGCAAATCTGATTCTGATCCTCAATTAGGACTCAAGAGGTGAGAATCACCTCCCGATGTTGAGTCCACCTTTTGAATTTTAAGAAAGGGGAGCTTATCTCAGTGCCTTCGATAAATATATTTGTATAGTTTCCCTCCTGTTGAGTGAGGCTGAATATAGTGATAAAGAGTTTGCTTTTCCTTCTTTCATTACCCCTTAAGCATTTATCGTTGGAGACCATTAAAGCTTACCAATACCCTGAGTATTATGTTTGCTATATGTGTAGAATATACTTGAGACATGCCCTCTGCAAAATATTAGAATTTTTCTGTCACTGCGATCTTTATTCAAATTTTAAAGAGTATACAAAATACGACTTGAAATAGACTAGTTGATCACCAAATTCTTTCAATCAAAGGATTGCACTACATGTATCGATATCTTTTTCCAAATACGTCTTGGAGAATAGTGATACATTGTATATGCAATGCATGCGTGCAATCAACTAACCAATCAACATGGAATCTCTATATCGTTTGTAAAAATGTACGCGTATAGCTAGAATGCACATACATCTGTACCGACGCTTACTAGCGGAGCACAACTGCTAAGTTGCAAAGGTGCATTATGGCTCTTTTTGTGTGCATTCTAGCTGTAGGCCCCTACATAAATTTAATTTCCAGGGTATTGGTACACACTTTCAGTTTCATGCTGAGAGTTTTTTTTTTTTTCTTTCTTTTTACAAATTGACCCATTTGTTCACCAGCATGCTGTCGCCTTTATCCATCATATTCTAAACTTCTGCTTTACACAGCAACCATGTACGTAGGTGCAATAAAGAGTTTTTGTTTTCTTTTTGTTGTAATTTTTAGTACCACAAGAGTTTGATAATTGTGTTATGTACACATTATATCCAGAGAAAGAGTCAGTCATGTAAAGACATACGTTTGAAGAGGTTTGCAAACGGATCGCTGACGACCATGAAGACTGTGTCATACACGTTGTATGCGTATGATTTCTATGTCGTGATTGTACACATTATGTACAAAATGTAGAATATATATTGAGACTACCAAATATATGAAAATGAAAAATATTGTGTTTTGTGTGCTGTAGCTGTTCATATATTTTGTGTTGGAGCAATACTCTTCACATCCTTCTATATGTACAATCTTAAAATATTTCCACAAGAAAAGATGAAAAAGCAAAGATTGTCCACTGGTAGCTGTCCACTGCAAGTGATTATGAAGAAGAAGAAGAAGAGAGAGAGAGAGAAGAAAAAGAAGAAGAAGAGAGAGAGGGAGAAGGAGGAGAAGAAGAAGGAGCAGGGGGGTGAAGATGAAGAAGAAGAAGAACGAAATATGTACATGCTTTTCCAGAGTGTGCATTCTTTTTAACATAGGTTTGTTGAGAGAGCCCATTTGAATCGAGTTATGCATCATTTCAAAGCTTAAACTAAAAAGTCTGCCCTTTCAGAATCTGTCCTTCACTAAAAATCTATGTCTGGCGACTTTTTGTTGGTTTTGTAATGCAGGGTCACATACATGTACATGTTTATGAAATTTAAAAAAATATATACTTTAAATCATACAAATTTTGGAATGTATATAAATCACTGGGTAATATTTCAAGGCTACACTGATGCTGAGAGTTCATAGAAGTTATACCTCAATACACCATATAACTGACTATTACCTATATAAAGTAGTTTTGCCGGGCAATTGTAGTTGGTATGTTGATTGGTCGGCAAGGTCAGCTGGCAATATTAGTGGGTATTTTCCTTCTTCCGGGTTTCGCCGTTCACTTTACATGTAAACATTCCGGTCAATCACAAAGGGAAGATACTAGTATTCACAAATCCGGGACACACGCACCGCAGAAGAACGCCAATAAATCAACTCATACAAGGTCGACCACTTCCAGCAGCACTACGCGTCAAACAATGATGAGTCCATTTGTGCTCAATAACTGCACAGTGACCATCAGTTATTACAACTCTCTAAATTGAAACAGAAGCAAAAACAAAGTGTAAATACGTTCAATATTTGGATTTCGCCTGTTATATTCAACTACATAATATGTATCTTGGAAGTTGGAGTTGAATGATGTACATTGATGAACAATTTTGCAAGTACAGCTGTATTTGGCGTGTTGGTGATGATCTACAGGTAATATTAAGTCAAATGTGGCGCGGTTGATCTATATCATAGTGTATAGCCGTATTCACATATTTTCCTAATTTACATAGGGGATAGGTAATTATTATGATATTGACTGGCCTTGAGGGAGATACCAGAAAATATATTGCCCGTACTGAAAGAATGTTTTCTGGTACCTCCCTCAAGGCCAGTCAATATTATATAATTATCCTTTGTAAATTCTAAAGAGGTCTATGACTTGTCAGTCCCCTGTCACGTCAGTCAGCGCCCCTTGCGAGGTTGGGGGGGGGGGGGGGGAATATACCTGTATAACTGCGACCAGCCCCATCAGTAGTTCTGGTACAAGGAGCGCCCCGGGTTTGGGTGGGGGGATGCTCAAAATAACATCTTGCAGGACCATCTTCCATAATGAATGGATAAGAATTATGCAATAGAATTATACGATTTTAATTCATTATGAGAAAGGGGACATCCGCTCCGCCCCCTCCCGATCCGATGTCCTTACCCCACTTCGGGTACACTGCAGTTCCGGCCGAAAAAGCCGAAGGTGAGCTTTGCTCTTGGCCTTGTTTACATTTCGCGCCGCACGCACCGTACCACTTGCACTCGCGAAAAACTGCCTGCGCCTGAGCGAGCCTCTAAGGTACCGGTAGGACAGTCATGATGCGTGTGGTACAGGTATGTAGCGCTAAACACTGTTGTTGTTCGCATGCTGAAGGTACGACGTCTAAATGTGCGATGATGTAACGCCAAACAATCAACGTCCTGATTGTCTCGATTACCCCAATGGGTTCCAGCCTATCCAGAAGATCTTCATCATACGCTTCGTCCAGTGCCAGAAACACTGCCATGTCTCAAGACTCCGATGACTATACCGCTGTTCTCGCTTACTTATTGAGAAGGTATTAATTAACGTTTAAATTTGTAGTGCTCTTGTTGTATCGCACTGCCACTGGCACTGCACTGTGTAACGCTAACGATAGGCGTATTGCTCAATTTTCCCAAGCTCGAGAACGGCTACATACGTAAACACGAGCCTTGTGCTACACACATGCCGCGCCGGGCCGGGTTGGGTTATTGGTAAGCCTGTAAATTACTTTCCACTAAAACAGGGCTGGTATACAGTAGTATTCTGTAATCATTTTACAGGTACGCGATCAAGGTCATTATGTTTAAAAAGGTCTAAAGTTTAGCTGGAGATAAGTAGCTCTAATGATACTTGATAGTTCATTAGACTCTAATAGTAATGTATGTTAGATTTATAGTTGTAACTTGTAACAAAATGAGTGGTGGTCTAACTAGACTAGATCTAGTTCTAGTGTTACTGTTCTCAGTGTTAGCTTTATTTATAGTCAATAGTAGGCCCTAACGTTGGTTAGGTCCTAAATTTAACAAATTTCAGCAGTTTCCAACCCTCTGCCCTGGACCTGGCCTGGTGTGGTAGTGGTAATTAAGTGGTACTGTAGCCTGGTAATTTGTCATACTCATAATTATTCACAAACAATTATTGTGAGGTGATGTGTAGAACGTAACTAAATGCGCTGTTTTCGCGTACAGATATTTTCGCGAATGATGAGGCCATAGACTAGGCGGCATAGATAATCCTAGACATTTTCGCGAGATGTTGTTTTCGCGAATTGATGGAGACGCTTACGTTCATGCACTATTATGTAGGATTAGTATTAACAGGGCACATGGTCATTGAGACATTTTTGCATGTTGTTAAATTCGCGATCCAACTGTGATTTACCCCTACAAATTTGCAAAAATTTAAACCCTCGCGAAAATAACGGCTTAGTTATACCTAGATCTGCACTCAACAGCAACAGTTTGATTAAATTCAACATTAATCCTTCCCTTGTCTTGCACGGCATTTTTGACTGTTGTACAGACTCTTTTATGACGTTCCAGTTACCTAACGTACGTCTCATATTTTGTACCAAATCCTACCAAATCCTGTCAGTGTCACTACTCTAGGCTGTAAAATATGGTTTGGTGTCTTACAAATACATCTACACCCTAACATTTTTCTAACATTACAATGTCAAATAGAAACTTAGAATACATTGTCTCACAATCTGCTAGAATTTTACTCGCATGTGTATTGTGGAAAAAATACCATAGGAACCTACTCTTGAATTCGCAAGCACATATTAAAAATGCATGAGGTAGGGACCCTAGGGTACCGGTACACATTCCAAGACAGTGGCTTCAAACCCATTGGGTGTTATCTTCCCACACTCAGTTGCACTGTACTTTGAAACTGACACCACTACCCTAAAAAATTGCTAATCCATGTGAAATGCACATAACATATTAAAAGATTTCCAACATGTTTCAATAATTCATGGTATCATTGTTTTGCTGTTCCTGTTGTTTATTATCAGTTTTTTTATGCCTCCGCCAACGAAGTGGCCGGAGGCATTATGTTTTCAGGTCGTCCGTCCGTCCGTCCGTCCGTCCGTCCGTACGTCCGTACGTCCGTACGTCCCGTTTTGTTTTTGTCGATATCTCAAGAACCGTGTGGTGGTTTTGCATCAAACTTGGTATGAGGGTATATCCTTGGGGGATGATACTTTGTGTGGATTTTAGGGTCACAGGGTCAAAGGTCAAAGGTCACAGGTTATTTTGTGAAAAAAAATTGAAATTTCATGTTTTTCTCCATATCTCGCAAATGGTTCAAGGTATCTTCATGGAACTTAGTATATATGCTTGTACCGATGGGCAGTGATTATCTAGGGAAGTTGGGGGTCATGGGTCAAAGGTCAGGGGGTCAAAGGTCAAGGTCAACTCCTCAAAATATAACTACTTTCCTTATATTTATGCGGTGCCTGAAGGATTTTTTTAAAACTTGATGTATGCATGTATAACCCAATATATATTCTGTGGGAAGTTTCTTGCCAAAAGGTCAAAGGTCAAAGGTCAAGTGAAAGTGCTAAATTGCACTTTTTCCTCCATATCTCAAAAATAACTCAAGGTATTGTCATGAAACTTACATATTTATGCATGTTCTACCTAACAGTGATTCTCTTTGGAACTGTGGGGTCAAAGGTCAAAGGCCAGGTTTCGATAATACTATTTTACCATTTGATACTGAAATTATACTTTTTCTCAATACCTTGAAAATTACTCAATGCATAAACTTGTAAAAGGGTCAAAAGTCAAGTGAAAATCATCAGTTCCCCAAATACCTGCACTCTGACGTTTTAATCATTCATCCAATTGAACCTAGTTCTAGGAAAGTGAACATTCAGCACATTTGTGGCAAACCTGTCATTTTAATATTTTGCCAATTGTGTGAAACTGTCATCACACATTGTCAAGACATTGTACTATAGACCTATTAGGAGAACCATGTATTATGGCGGAGGCATACACCAGTCGCCATAGCGACATTTCTAGTTTCAGTAATGTTTGCATATTCAAATCCCAAGTGAAGAATGAAAAACCACTACACATAGTCCCATGCATGCATTTTTGCATCATTCTTTATGTATAATGCTGTAAATAGAGGGATGTCGGTTTCAGTGTCTAGTGGCGATGTGTTATGTTTAACACTTACCATGCATACATTACACCACATGTGATGGCCATATTCCCACGGCCATGATGATATTGATATGCTATTTGGAGATTTTATACACCTGTAGGTAAAATATTTGTAAGCCTGTCATCCCAAACGTTCCATGAACTTTTTTTTTTTTTTTTTTTTTTACGCTACAAATCCAACTCATCAAAGAGGTAGATCTACAAACGATGAACATATTCAACTACAGTAGTTGCAAATGTTAGTGTTACTAGTAACAGGACCCTGATGTGTGAAGCAGTGGCTACAAAATGATTATCTTGAGATAAAGTGACTTTATCATAAGTGTACTATGTTCGTTCAGCTAAATTTCATACAGTTGGCTTTGGAGAGGGTGTCAATTTTTCTCTTTTAAAGCCATCTTGAAAACCAGCTTGGAGTGTAGGGAATTAGGCCTATATTTCATGCATGGCATCAAACACAGTTTGCATGGAATCTAGTACAATCTGTTATCAATATGACTGCCACCCTTAAAGTGGAAACACAAGATGAAAGTACAGAAACTTTCAAAGAAGCTTTTTGAAATAACATTTGATAGTATGATACAAAGGTAGTAAATATTATCATTTGTAAGTGTAAAAATTGATGAGCAGTAGATGACAATATCAACTGCCATAATGCATAATTCTTTTTTACTGGTTCTGTCTTTTTCAAGTGTCAGGAAGAAATAAGAAAAAGCAACCAAAAAAAAAAAGGAAAAAAATTATGTGTAGAATTTTTATCTTTAACAATTTAAGCTAAAATTGAAGATGTACACACGTGTAATTTTATAATTTGTTGGTCCGCACAGCTGAACTGAATGAAGTACAGTGTATACAGTAACAGAAGAAAACTGGCTGATAAAGGAAAACATTGAATGCCTTCATCAGAAATAACACTGACTGCATATCAAAGTATGCTACATCATAATTGTATATTATCTCCGTAAAACTCATCTTGGTTTGAATTGCCTGTGTTATGACGGTTATTTTGTATTGTCCAGTAGAGTGTTATTATGGTAGTTGCACGATAAATGTCCTTTATTATTGTCATTACAGGGGTCGCACTTAACTTTTTTTTTTTAAACTAGCCAGGCGGACTACTTAGAATCAATTTTGACACTGAAGCAATATTTTGGCTAGCCAGACAGACTAGTAACTTCAGAATTTTATGATTTTTAGCTAGTCCGACGTGATTTTGGGTGGCCGATGGCCAGCGGACCATCGCCAATTTCGAACCCTGCATTATGATTATGATTCTCCTTCATTGTCTGGTGCTGCTGCTGATTGTTAATATTTTCATTACCAGTATTATCTTTATATGTCTCACATACCCATCATATCTACTTTGGTATTTAAGCTGCTATGGATGGATGCTATTATGTAATTTTAATATACTATCATGGAATGAAAAGTATCTTAATTGGTGAAGCAGTCATTAAATGTCAGTGATTATGCCATGTTTCTTGTAACATTTTCAGGCACATTTTCACCTAATGGAAAATCAGAATGACCATGTGTAGTAATGTTTCAATTAAAGTGCTTTTTCCCATTCCCCTTCCTGATCTCTCCTCTTCCTGCAGTGGTCAGATTCGACTGCTCTCACCACATTCTGCTGATTTCCTGGATGACAGTGATGAAGATGACTTTATTGAATGCTGTCCTGAGAGTACGTTTGCTTGTTTTGGTTTCTCCGTTTGCTTGCTACAGACTCTTACATAACTATGTGTCTGCCGGCCTTGGGCCAGCAGAAATAACTGTGCATTAGACAAGGTCGCTTGATTTGTTCATGCTGGTGCGAGTGGGATAACAAAATATTTACACACATGTTTACACAAGTAATATGTCACTTGCTACCGGTATGTGTAAATTTTGGCATGATTTAAAGCCACTTTTTACCAGTGGGAGTAGTGATTTAAAAAAAAAAAATGTTCAAATTTGATGCATACATGTATAGTATACAAAACTGTAGTAGTTCAGTTGTATCACAAAACATCCTACCTTGTAAAAATTTTGCAGTAAAGCCACAAATAAAAGGAAATATCACTAGTTTTCACAATAAACTATAACTGTAGATGGTTTATTCTAGAAATGAGTTTTATGAAACTGTTGTTCTTATTTTTTATATTTAACATTTTTGATTTTGATGAACATTTTTACATTGGTTGTTTCTATCCGTAACTCACATTTTTGAACTATTTTGAAGCACTAATGCTGTTTTTTTTTTCTGCAAATGATAAAAGTGGCTTTAAGTTTAACATGTGTATTTGATACACAAGTAGTTAAGCTCCAAAACGATTTTAAGATTCAGCACAACAAAGTACGTATAAAGAATTATCTCCCATGAGTATGATGCACTATTTCCCTGAATTTTGTGTATCAGAAAAAAAAAAGAAAGAAGAAATCAAGGCAAAGCATAAAAGTAGAATTTCTGAGACTGCATTACGAGTGTACATATCAAACTTTGTTGCATCATACTGCATTATTTTGCAATTCTTCATTGCATGTTATGGTACAGTTGTACCATATTTGGTAATTGGCATCACCATTTGAGTAATGTATTCTGTGCATTCTATTTCTAATGCTTAGAAGAACTCTAGTTGTCACTTTTATCATCTGTTGATTTTGATTAGTGCCCGGGCACTGTTTAACATCTTCACTTGCCTTTATTTTTCAGGTGATCCATTTCCTGATACCACTAAAATCGATGTAAGTTCATGTACATTGGTGTGTATTCTTTATGGCTTTAGACACAGTATTAGATGGGAAGATAAACAGACAGAGTGACAGATCGAACTATACATTTATTTATTTATAGATTAATTAGCTAGATAGATAGAGAGATATATAGATAGATATAGAGTAAGAAAAAAGATAACAGAAAAGGAAAGAAAAAGAAGGATATGTAGTTGGATCTGTAGATGGATTAGTGGATGGATAAGTGATACATAGAATAAGAGAAAGAAGGAGAGATGGGCGAGAGAAAAACAGTGGATATGAAAAGAGGGAGTGTATATCAAGAGTAAACATGAAGAGTTTAACTCTCATTTGAAGACAATGCAATGTTTGATGGACCTTTGCTCCCCTCAGTGGAGAACTAGTTGCTCGTTTGTTTGATCTTTGCATTAAGGCCAGTGACCTGAAGCAGGAATTGCTGACTAATGCTGGCGCTACCCACAATGCCTCGCTCTCAATGGGGGCGACGGTCCCTCAAATGCTACACAAGGTATGCACACAAAGATCTCAACTCTTAGGGAAAAATAAAGTTTTTGTGTTTGTGTGTTTGTTTGCATGCTTGCTTGTTCAAGGGAGGGCAGTTGCAGGGGGAAGATGTGTTTATCAGTATGTTGACTTTCACGAACAACATGAATAGATTCCTAAATTTGTGATCCTGCTTATCAGCGCTGAGTTTTTGTGAAAATTACTGGTTGATTAAAGGCACTGTTTACCATTGGGAACGGTGATTTAAAAAATGTTCTAATTGTCACATTTGATGCATGTGTGTAGGTCAGTTGTATCACAAAACATCCTACCATATAAACATTTTGCAATAAAGCCTAAAATATAAGGAGATGTCACTATTTATTTCACTAAACCATAACTGTAGATGTATAAGTTTAGTCTTAAACACAGTTTTATTAAAGCTATTGCTCACATTTTTAACATTTAACAGTATCTAACATTGATTATACTGATTAACTTTTTACACTGCTTGTTTCAATCCCTCACCCACATTTTAGGAACTATTTTGAAGCACAAAAGCTTGGTATTTGGTTCATCTGCAAATGGTATATTATGCCTTTATTAAGACATTCCACTGTGGAGAGATGACACATAAGTTCAAAGGTTTATGACGGTCATCAACTATCTTGGGATCGAGTGGAGTTTATATTAAGCTTTATCATTGGGGAATATTGTCATTCCATATCCTTGTTACAATGAAGGAAGAGTTGCTCATGTCTCCAAAATATGAATAGAAGCAAAGATTGATCATTTATAATTTATTGTTTAATCAGTAAGATAGTAAAAATAATGATACAAACTCAACCAGCTGAAATATACCACAAATTTTTGCAGTTGGGTTTTACTGTTAGGAGAATTATGTGACTTTTATCTCAACTGCCAGTTATTATTTATGATTTGCCACTGACTTATTTCTTGTACATATGACATCTAAAATAACATCCGCTCTAAAATGTATGATTTTTTTTTGGCTGGATCTGTGAACAACTAGAGCATTTTATAAGGGAGGTGTGAGGGAGTGTTCTCTCTCACACCTACCTGATTTTATAATGCTCATCAGGATACCTTAGGTGTGGCAGGATTTTTGACTGTAGAATTCTGATATCACTGCATGGATATGAGAATGGGCATAGTATGAGTATCCACAGTGACAAATGACTACCCTACCCTACTTGCAAGAGAACTCAAGACCCTATTCCTCTCGTGCTTTTGTCCCCTAGAGGCAGATTGGAAGCTACCACCGGAGAGGGTTCTCCCCAAACGATCGCTGTGAGGTCGGGGCGGTGTGAGTATCCCAAAGATTCCAATTTTCCATACCCTTCTCAAGCAACCAGAGACATAAAGTATTATTTTTTTCTTTGTGCAGAATTTTGTCTTGCTTTTCTTCTTTTTTTCTTTGCCCAAAATATTCCAGGTTTCATAGGGAATTATAAATACTGTTATAAAATCTGTTTTCAGGAAAAAAATAATAGAGAAAAATGAAACAAAAAGAAAGCCTACTCAGCCCTCAAAATTCTAAAATGCTGTTTACAAGGTTGGCATATGTAAGCAACAGCGAATGTACAAGTGTGTATAATTTCAGGCTATAGAATGCGTAGTATACATGTATAATGGCCATTTAAGTAGGGAGGGGTTAGTAGTCAGACTTGCAGTACTTGCTTCAGGCTGCAATTCATTTTGAGTATTTTGAGATTGTCTTGCATTTGCATTACATAGTTCTTTTGAATTTGCTTTCAATGCAGCTTTCTCCCAAACTACCACCGCACCCTGTGCCAGCATCCGGCCAAGGTCTTCTGTGGGACATTCTCCATGGATGGCTCCATCTTCCTCTCAGCCTGCCAGGACCAGAACCTGAGGATATATGACGTGAGGAACAACCGCTTCAAGAAGTTCAAGGAGATTCGGGCGAGGGACGTGGGCTGGAGCGTCCTGGACACGGCATTCAGGTAGAGACATTCTGGAATTGAAAACTGCAGCCCCCAACCCCCCCCCCCCCCAAATAATAGTAGATAAATAAATGAAAATGGATGAATGAATTAATGAAAGTAAATAACAAATCAGAAAATCAAAAACTAGAAGAAAAAAAAATGATGTATGCCCTAGAAAAGCTATGAATTGCAGAGGATTCTGCCCCAACATCTGATCAAAGGGGGGTAAAAAAGCATGGCCCCTTTACCCCCGCAACAAGCACTATCCCTGCCCCATACATCCCCCCCCCCCAAAAAAAAAAAGGCAATTGTGTCTTGGGAGGCAGTATGATAGCAATGATAGCATGTTAATTTTGCAAGTATCGGTCAAGTCTCTAAATTCTTGAATATGAAACCACTGCGCAAGATTGATTGGTGTAAATAGTATTCAAAGTCAACACGGTGGGTAGCGGTAGGAGGTATACAGTTGTAGCAAGGGTTGCGGTTCTAGGGCAATTGCCCCAGACCCTTTCCCAAACCCTGACCCTAATCCTCAATCTAATCCTAACCCTAACCCTATTCCTAATCTTTACTCTAACCTTATCACTAACCAGTATTTATCTGCGTGTAATTATCCTGGGGGGGGGGGGGGGTGTAATTGCCCTGATACAGAGGGTTTGAGGGATACTAGTGAAGACGTTTCACACTGGTTGATACAATGTATGTTATTGTCAGGATGGTTGACCAGGATATGGTAGGCTGCAAAGCCTACCATTCCCCATGAGTGATAAGTATTTTCTCCATTAATATTTCATCTAATTCTATTTATATAATTAAATCCTTTGAGTGCACTGTGTGGTATCCACACAAGATATAGAAGTTTTATTTCATGTATAATCTTGTTATTTATCTTGTATAATGTATGTCTGTCTATATGCATGCATATATGTATGTATGTATATATATATTCATGCGTGCATCAATGTACAGTATGTACAATGTTTATATGTATGTATTCTCAACAACCTTTCATGTTGATATGCTCTTGGAGCTCCAGAACATTGTTGTGATATTGGAAAGCAAACTTGCACACTGTATGCACAGAGCATCAAAGGCAGTTGGTGCCGTCTGCGAGAACTGTCATATTTATCATAGTATCACTGCCGTTGCAATAAGAAATGATGCCTAATTCATTTGACACTGGTCATTTTGTGTCTGCGTGCTATTTCTTACTGTAGTCCTGATGGCCAGTACCTCATCTACTCCAGTTGGTCACAGTCTGGTAAGAGCACCACTCTTGGTCCAATTCTTTAACAATAATACATATAGTAATAATAGATAATAAATATCATTTGTGAAGCGCTAATATTACTAAAGTTTCTGAATGCTAAATTTCTTGTACTGGAGAAGAGTTAGAAAGGAGAAATTAGATCATAAAGTAAATAGTAAAATGAAATACAGAATATATATTACACACATTGCAAATTATAACTGAAGGAACAAACATAATATATATAAGATAAATTAATTCCAGTTATAGATCTTGAGTGAACAGATTGGTAATAACATTAGGATATAAACCCTAAAACAGCAAGCCAAACAAACTATTCAAAAATGAAGCCCCACCCTAAGCTGCTATCACTAATTACAGTTGCAGCCTAGCTCCTAACAATGTTAACGTTTGAATCCATATTACAGTCTTAATTTCTTATGTATGTATGTTATCACTAAGAATGTCAAAGAGGATGATTCTTCAGTTTGCTTCTTTTTTTCTTTTTCTTTTTTTAGAGAAAGACATGGATTATTGCAACAAATGACATTGTCCATATTACTTCATGAATAACAGGAACTTACTGAATTTGTCTATTTTTTTTTTTATTATGTTTGTTAACATGATTCTCACATCAAAAATCGTCTGCCATCAAATGTACCTTTCAAATCAGCATTGATATAGGCATATGTGTGGAATCTCTCCCCTTCATTGTGTAATACCAACAACTTGTTTTCAACTCTTAATGAATATAAAAGACAGTGTTAGCCGAAAATGAATTAGAAAAGAAGCATATTCGATTTAATTGGGTCTCAAAAAAAAAAAAAAAAATGCTGGAGCCAGAGTGGGGCTTGGGTTAAAAAATGTTGAGAAGCACTGTTCTAGGCAAAAAAAAAAAGATGAGAGGTAACTGAATAGTAGTTGCATTTTTGTCTTTTTCTTTCAATGTATGATTCTTTGTATGTTGTGTTCGGATGGGCAAGTCTCAAGCCTTACCATGGCAACCATGTTACGTAAATGCAGACAATTTTGAATACATTTGTAACTTGTGCTCTGGAAGCCACCTCATCATTTCTTTTTTCAGGTTACTGTAAAAGTGGATATTTTCGCGCGACTAATTTTTCGCGCTAGGCCGGGTCAGAAGAGTTTCGCGTGTTTTTAATTCCGCGGAATCAAGACATCACGCACAGGAACGTATGGCAAGCAAAAATATTCGCGTGTTTTTATTTTCGCGCTAGTTTCTGGTTGCGCGAAATGCGCGAAAATTTCAACACCGCGAAAATTTCCACTTTTACAGTAAGAGAAGCACAAATGTGGATACATTATCATTTGTTCATTTGCCTGCCTTTTGTTTATTTCCACTGTCCAGTTCACATATGCAATATCTACGGTGACTACGACACGCACACTGCCCTCAACCTGCAGCCGTACATCGAGGGTCACTTCTGTGCCTTCTCCATCCGCTTCTCCAACGACAACAAGGAGATCCTAGCAGGGTGAGAATGACAGAATTTATAGCAGCAGCATCCCCTACCATCTCAGACACTGGCTTGAGGTCAGGTTGGCAGTTTGTACTGTGCCATGGAATGAATCATGAATAACACTTTACAGTGAAGGCAAATCTTAATGGAGGCTGGACTGAGCCACTGAATCAATCATGCAGTACAATCATAAAGTTATGTTTTGCTTTACAGGTGCAGGAAAATGCTGCAAAAGTCGGTGTATCTCATGGTTTTGAAAGAAAAGGACCCCTCGCCCAATTTATATATTTGTTAGATTCTTTGATGTGCAGTTGATTACCCAGAGTATTATTAGCCGTGGCACAAAATCATGCCTTACAATCCAAATAGTCTCGTCCGAAATTATGTGACAAATCTGGAGTGGACCAGTGCTAGTTTTTTTAAGTTAATATGTAGAATAGTAATAATCTGATGACCTGTTTTGTTTTGTTTTTTAGATGGTATGATGTTGACAAGAGACCGTCCAGCTCATTGTTTTAAGATAATTTATATTACTTTTTTTTTTAAATGTGGCTGTCTTCCTGTTTGACAGAGCTAACGATGGGTGTATATACATCTATGACCGAGAGAAGAATGAAAGAGTAATGAGGGTAAGTGATCATTTGACAAATCCAAATTAAAGCATATAAAAACTATGTGTATATATATATATATATATATATATATATATATATATATATATATATATATATATATATATATATATATATATATATATATATATATATGTATATATCTATGTATATATTGTATCAGTGTTTGTGTGTACATTCAAACAGCCTCCAGTAACTTCAAAACCACCATCAAAAACAAAGCATGAAAAAAGATCCCATATTGCCTTATTCTTTCACTTTTGTTTCACCATCCTTCTAAGGAAGCTGTGTGATACATCAGTGATTTTCTTGCTGAGCAAGACATCCATATGAGATCAGAATTACTGTAATCAATGATTATCATACCTTTTTTGTCAACAACTAGATGAAAAAGGAAAAGAAACAAAATATAAAAAAAAGAAAACCTAAATCAATGTTATTCATGTCCCAGAGTGTTCTTGTCTATGCTAGGGGTCAATAAAATGGTAGTTCTTTTTTATGCCTCAAACTCAAGGATGCAGGGGTATTGCTTTTATCTGTTTTGTTTTATTTGTAGTTCATTGTATGTCTCACTGGAACCTCAAATCTCCAAATGTAAAGTTTTCATAATCACAACCTGGTCAGTCACTAAATCAAACTTTAGTATGTGTTCAATACAGAAACCTTTCTATTTTTTGATGCATGCTAATTGTGACATGTTTCCCCATCACAAAATAGTTGTCAGCTTTGGATGTAATGTTGGTCGGTCTCTGCCAGAAATTTATGCCTGCTACTTTGTGTGTGCCCCGATTCCAATGTGCAGATAGAGTCGCACGAAGACGACGTCAGTGCCGTGTGCTTCGCGGACAGGAGCTCCCAGATTCTGTTCTCGGGGGCAGACGACGGCCTTTGCAAGGTGTGGGACCGTAGGATGCTGAGTGATTCCAATGCTAAGCCTGTCGGGGTCCTAGCAGGTCACATGGATGGCATTACGTTCATTGACTCCAAGGTACATACATGTTGAACGCTTCTTTTTGTTATATCTTTGTTCATAGTCATTATTACTATAGTTTTGTTGTTACAATCATCAGCGTCGTCATCAATGCTATTGTCATCTTGTTAATTTCACTGTGATTATCATTCCGAGTCATTCAGCAGTTTAAGTGAAACATGACCAAACTCTTTCTGATGATACATATTGGGGGGGGGGGGGGTGTCATCTAGGAAAAACTATGGTATTTTTAGTGTGGAAATTTTCATCCATCCCATGTTCCAACTGAAAGTAGTGAAAAAAAAAGAAAGATTCTTCACAATTGCCTTTTTTCAGTTGCCTGTACTTAAAATGTCAGTATAGATGATGTGATGTGGAAATTGCAAACATAACAATGATACTGTTATCAAATATTGCATGCACCATATATTGAGCGAGGTGTTTATTTCTGCATGTCAGGTGCTATGCACAAATTTTACAGCAGGCAAAAATATCAACTCCAACCCTGACACAAATGTGACATGCAAGCATATTGTTTTCCAATCATCGCTGTGCTCCTCGCTTGTGAATTTAACCACTCGCAGTATTGTAGGGAAGTCCTGATATGTGAACAATTTGTTCAAATGCTTATACGTAGTTTGAGATCCTGGGAGAAGAGAGAATATGCAAGTTGAGGCCAAATCCTTTCTGAACCTTTGCCAAGAGTGCTGGTTTGTCGTGTTAAGTTTTGCTCTGCTTTTGTTGGAAAACCTAAGGGGGGGGGGGGGAGGGTTTCTTATTACTGTGGTCTGGACAAGGTCAGGTCAGGTGATCTAACACAGCAAGTCAGGTGATCTGACATGGAGAGTCAGGTGGTCTGACACAAAAGGTCTCCATAAAGAGGTGAACCTCTGTAATACAGTTAGGTGATTTAACAAGGCAAGTCAGGTGACCTTGCAAGGTCACTGAGATGAACTGATGTATGATTTGTCAGCTGATAAGTCCCATCAACCACTGCATCGCATTTGATCAAGGGAGTTGTCAGTAGATTCACTGCTATGAGTTGTTAGTATTCAGGCCAGATAGGAGAGATGTGCTAAAAATTGTACTTTCTATGCATGTTTTCTTGGGCGTTTACCAAGGGTTCAATACTAAGAATATTTGCATGGTGTTCTCATGTTTCAGAAATCAAATGGCTCAGAAATGAAATGAAATGAAATGTGAGTAAAATATTTCCCCCATCTTTGTGTTGGTTGCCAGGGTGATGGGAGGCACTTGATCACAAACTCCAAGGACCAGTCCATCAAGCTGTGGGACATGAGGAAGTTCTCCCCGGACCACGTGATAGAGGCCAGCAGGCGAGTCGTGGCCCAGCAGCACTGGGACTATAGGTGGCAGCAGGCACCAAAGAGATGTGAGTCAAAACAACAACAACAAAAACAGCGATAAAGTATTTTTTTTTTTTTTAAAGATATGAGGTTCTTTGAGGATGGCACTGATGGTGTGAACAAAATGAAACCTGAAATGTGCTGTAAGGCAATTGGACCTGCTGTTAACAGAATGAAAGTGACACCACGTGGGGATGGATTCTAGATCATACATGTATGTAAATTCTGGGCAGTTATGCTGAAAGCACCTTTGATCTGGCCAGCATACTTTTATCTACTGCAAACATGGTATAGTTTGATTTATACAACGTCCAAGTAGATCCTTGTAATTTGATTGGAGGATTGTTGGTGCCGTGATATTAAATAAGTACTCCATTCAACGCGCCGTGCAATTTTGGTTCTATTTTTGCGTGCAACTTGGTTCGATTTTTTTCGTTCTATTCCACGGTTCGAGAAATTGTACGGTACTGCGTGTACCTTGTGTTGCATATTGAGGATCGCATGCAGCTAGCGCAGGTACGTGTGCGGTACATGCATGCGCGTACGTAGGCCTACGTAGTGCTAGTGTACGTGTATGAGCGCTAGTATAGCTGTGACCTGTATCTACACTGATTGCACAAGCCAGAAAGAGAATCGCAGTGGATCCACATGTAAGTATGGCTATATTTTTCATACATAATAGACTTCTAGGCCTACTTAGACCAAAAAGATCTACTTGGACGTTGTATAAATCAAATAGTGTATGGTCTTTACTCGTGCAATGGAACGAGATTTCGCACTCGGTGAAAGATGAGGCGCACTATTCAACTCGGCTTCGCCTTGTTGAATAGAGCGCCTCTATCTTTCACCTCGTGCGAAATCTCGTACCATTGCACTCGTGACCATTCACTATTTGTATACTATTTATCAGTTCAGTGAGTCAAATCGCTGAGGACAAGTCCAGAGTATACTTGGGCAGGTGTCTCTATTGGAAATAGCATAATCAGTCCATCCTCAACGGGTTAACTGATATTGCAAGTATAAAATGCTGGCAAAAATATTGTAACCTTCAACAGAGCTGTGCTTTGTATTGTCTCCAAGGTGGGGAATTACTAAATTTCTACTGGAAAGGGAGCATTTTTATACCTCATTATGTTACTGTGGTTCTCAATTCTGAATTCAACCACCCGAGAAATTGCCTTACAGGCACCAGCTCACCAAATTTTATGCTCATGAAATATATGGTGGACACAATTATTTTGATACATGCATGTCTGAGTGTTGTATTACTAGAGACATACATCACATAGGTCAGTGAGACTCACATATACTGTACTGTACCCTATGTGTAAATCATTTTAACCCTAACTAGGCCGGGGGGGGGGCCTCCGAGGCCCCCCCCTCGACGTTTCGCGCGATGTATCGCTATCGCGAGAAGCTATCGCCGCGACGTTTCATGACTTTTTTCTTTCGAGTCTCCCGCATCTTTTGACACCAAATTTGCGATGCCCGGGTGCGCGGTTCAGACGTTGCGCATAAATATGCACGTGCATGTCAGACCAAAAATTGCTCAAAAACGTGAATTTGTGTACAATTTCAATGCAAACTGTGTTTACAGACAAATTTCATAAAAGCATGATTATTTTGGGGTTATATTGATTAAAATCAATTAATAACGCATTTTCTTGTTCGGAACAATGTCACGGACAAATTTTATCAAAAAAACAATGAAAAACATAAAGTCGAAAAAACAAAGAAATACATAAGAAATTCAGAAAACGATAAAATACTTAGGAAATTTTTTCTGATTGCGCAATTTTTTTCTCTTACATTTGCTAAGGACACTGAAAAGAATATTTACACAAAAAATGTGCCTGTTTTGAGCTTTATTTAGTGATTTATACCAAATTGTCTGATTTCATGCATCATTATGCATAAATTAGCATAATTTAGTGTAAATGATAATTTTTGAAAAAATTAACTTCATGGTACTTTAGATTACATCATAGGCAATGCGCGTGCCAATTTTCGTCGCGATCGCGCAGTCGACGGCCGAGATCCGGAGGGGGGGCCTGGGAGGCCCCCCCCCCGGCTCTATCATCTACCTGAATAGCCCGGCCTAGTTAGGGTTAAAGTCTGATAGCAAGAGTGCAAGGATCAACAAGCAGATGACTGGTACAATGCAAGGGCTTTAATTAATTATTTTAGTCCAAATTGGCACTTTTGGCAAAAATTGGCATATTGGCAAGATCAGAGCCCTGAAAGGTTGAGGACATCCTCCCATCAAAGGGTAGTTTGATTCCACTCTTGCACCAGAACTCTGCATTTTTTTAAAGCTTTATTTTTTTTCTTTTTATATGTTTTTGTTCTTGCAGCAAAGAGAAAACGTTTCATCAAGGGGGAGACTTCCCTGATGACGTACCGAGGCCATGGTGTGCTACACACTCTCCTCAGGTGTCGCTTCTCTCCGCAGTTTTCCACAGGCCAGGTAAAAACAGGAACTGTACCCTCATTTCTCTCAGAAAAGTTTGTTGATACCAGGAGATCCCTTTTTAGTCTCAAAGAGAGTATCAACATTTGGAAAATTTATCTGGCTTTTGTAGTGACTGATCACACAGGAATGGGCTGGGCAGGCTTTGCAACTTTACCCATATCACCTCAAGTTAAACTTAAAATTGTCAATCTCTGCTTACTGCAGCAGGTATTAAATTTCAAACAGTTTTTCATGAGTCTTAGTAGATAGTGATCGGGTTAATTATGTAGATACGTCACTTCTTCTTCTTTTGAGGATGATCTGCCTCCTGCAGTCTTGAAGATTCTTGGAGATAACAGCCAATCACATGGCAGAGTAGGATGCTACAGATGTGATACGAACCAGACAGGGTTACAAATACATCGTCACAAACTGCATCCCATGTATCTAATATATTCAACAAACACGCACACACATATGTGACCCTGCACCTCAAAACAAACAAAAAGTCGCCAGACATGAATTTTTTGTTAAGACCATATTCTGAAAGAGCAGACTTTAAGCTTTAAAATGATGTATAACTCAAATCAAATGGACTCTCCTAACCTATCTAAATATTGGAAAGAAAGCACAAACTCAGGAAAAGTGTGAACTGAGAAAAGAGGCTCAGAAGTACAGTGTCTATTCAAGCGCTTAATCTTTACCAAACCGTGCTGGCTATGCGATGAATGGAACAAATAACAGGAAGTAAACCACCAGAGTAACAACAATGAAGGGATTATCAGATTAAACTGAAATTACACATTCTGTCCATAATTAATGCCAACTTTCAAAGCAGTAGCACTGTCCTTTCAAAAGTTATTAGAGTGTAGACAAGGTTTTTTTCAGAAATGAAAAAGGGATTCTAAAGACACACCTAATCACACTATTCACCAAAAATGTTTGAGATAAACTGCTAAAAAAACACACTTTCCTGCCCGTTTTATGATACCAAATTTTAGCATAATGTGAAAGAAGACACGTTCTTTCAGAAAATATGAAAAAGTCAAGTTCGGCTAGGTTGACCCATTTCACTTATTTTCAGTCCTCACGCAAAATCAGTGTGTGCGACTTTATGTTCGTTTTGAGGTGCACGGTCACATATTATAAACAAACACATGAACTTTCTGTCTCGCACTGTTGGCTGCAGGCAGTTCAGAGGCAAAAGGCCTAGAGTGAATTGTACAAACAAGCCTGGTAATACTGTCAAAACAAAGATTGAGATTCAGCAAGCGTGCATGAGGTTCCTTGTTTGAAGCCTGCCCAGTTTTGTATGTGTACTAGAGGTACAGCTGTGAGCATTGCTTACTGCATGTAGCCAATGAGAATATCTCCTTGAGTCCTATGCACAGAGCTTCAATTGCTTGATGAAGCACACTTTACTAGAGAAAAAAGGTCTTCATTTTCTCATATGCTTTTCCAATAGAAGCAGGTCTTTATCAGACATAATTTATATCTGTAGACGATTGCAAGAACCTTAAGCAAAGCAAACCAAAGCATCAAAAGTGGTTTACACAAGTATCAAAGTGCATAAGATGTTACAGGGGATCTGTGCTATTACAAGCTGCTTTGGACCTCTGAAATTTCCTCCCTGTATCAGATATCTTGTTATATCAGGGGTAAAAGTAGAATAATATCAAAGGAATGTGACCTGCGAAGTGACCTCTTCTATGAGGTATCACTATATATCCAAACTTGTTATAATGTGATTCCACTATACCAGATGGGTACATCCTTATATCTGGGCCCTGTTTTATGAAGAGTTATAATTCATTATATAGTTGATTTCTATCATAAGTCTGTGACAACCTGTGTGGTAAGGGAATTTACAATCGATTATATGTTTTGATAAAACAGGGCCCTGGACTGTTTTGAATTCCCAATTTACCATTGCCTATCTCCATCTTTGTAATTCTGTCTCATCTTTTTCATTTTCTTTCCTCTTCCCCCATTCCTTTCCAACTGTGCAGAGGTACATCTATGCAGCCTGTGCTACAGGGGCCGTTGTTAGTAAGTACCATGTTATCTTTACCAGAGAACCATCTCTCTTCAAAGAGATTATCTAGGAAGCATACAATAGGCTTGTCTAATGTAGCCACAGCTAGTACATGCAAGGTGAAATCTAGTCTGAAGGCAAATTAAAAGTGGGCGTGGATAACGCAGTTACCGGTATTCGGATTAGAAACAACAGTTAATCATATGGTCGTGTTGTTACGATATGTGGTGGTTGTGTTACCGTAGGCCCTGTCTTTCCGGATTCTGTTATCATTGATGTGTCAGCAGTCTAGGAATAGCAATGTAATTATAATGAATGGAAAAAAAAAGAATGACAGGAAAGGGGAGACCACATTCCTTTGCCCATTTTCATATGCATGTGTTAAGTTCTTTATACTTCTCAATGTGAGTGTTTGTTTCTCTCTTTGTGATGTGCCGATATACTGGTAATTCACTTGCATCTCAATTGTGAATTTACTCTTGTCTTAGGATAGCCTCTCCTCCTCATTGTGCACAAGATATGCTGTCTCACTCGGAGCACTGTTTTTCATTTTTCCATTATTGATTGAGCTGGCGATTTAAGATATTATGCCATTGTAAACCCAGCGATGTGAGTCTCAATTCACAGGAGAATTTTAATCAAATCCATGGGTTAGATTTAATCCATAGAATAAAATTTACTGATGTCACGGAGCGTGCATTCGTTATTGGATGTCTGTTGGTGTCTGCAGCATATCGATTGCTTGTAAGTACACAATCAAACTTTGCTCAATCCATGGACAAGATTCCGACACCCTTTAAGAATTCTGACCATGATGTTGTTTCTGATGCTTGATAGCATGCACCTTCATGCATCCTTAGTATACAGCAGTGAGCGTAGTAACTCTCCCTTCTTTCTCCCCACAGTCTATGACGTCCTAACAGGTGAAGTGATAAGAAAGCTGGGTGGCCACAGGCAGTGTGTGCGTGACGTCTCCTGGCATCCTTACGAGAACAGGATAATCAGCTCAGGGGTGAGCCTGTGGGATGTATACATCCTCTGACTGTATGCGCCATGTATTTAGCGAGTCTAATTTTTCTCGAATCGGGACTTTCTGAAAATCTTGTTAAATTCGCGATGGTGGAGTACGGTCACATGACTCCAGTGTAGATAGCGAAATGTATGTATGCACGTCACATTGATAAGTCAGGTTCAGAGTTGATGTTTGTGTGTGTTATTGAATCACAGACAGCACCCAACTTGCAAAATTTGCGAAAATAAAGACCTTGCAAAATGTGTGTTATTGTTAGTGTTATTGTTAGTGTTATTATTTGTTTCTCTCCTTCTTTAGAACAGAATTTAAACATGTATTGAAGTCTTGATTATTACGTGTTTAGGGTTTCTTTTGTTTGTGTGTGTCTCATGAAATTGTTAATACCACAAGCTTTGCACATTCATATGCATGTGTTATAAAGCACAGAAGATTGAGTTGAAATATGCCATGGAATAAGTTGCTCACTTGTAATTGACAACTTTCTTATAGATGCATTTTACGAAGACAACTTCACCGATGTCCAATTCATGTAGTATGTTGCATTTGATGAAAAATTTTCATGAAGATTCAGACTTTATTAGCATGTTTTCTTTAAGACTGAAGTGACTAAAGCC
The DNA here is from genome assembly GCF_964275005.1 of Diadema setosum. Lineage (NCBI taxonomy): Eukaryota > Metazoa > Echinodermata > Echinoidea > Diadematoida > Diadematidae > Diadema > Diadema setosum. Next base: position 23,059,220 of record NC_092693.1, read on the forward strand.
TGCTGCACACTACATGATTTACCAGATATACAACCTTAAGACCAGAAGTTTGACGTCTCCAGCCTTGTCAGTTTTCAGTCATGCGACTGGGTCTTAGTACCAGTCGTAGAGATTTGGCATGTCAAATTTCCACGACCGGTCGTTGCATTATACTGTATCAAGATTGGCTTAAAGCCTACGACTGGTTGTGAAAATTTGACATGTCACATCTGTACGACTAACACTAAGACCCAAACGACTGGAAAATGGCAAGGTTGGTGACGTCACACTTCCGGTCATAAGGTTGTGCTACCGATGTCTGATCGTGTAGTGTGCGGCGGGCTGTAGATCTTTAAAAGATTTTTGTTTCCATAACTCTGCTCTGCAATGCTGGTTTGTTCAATCCCATACCTGCTACAGTGGGACGGGTGTCACGTGATGCACTCGTATCGCAGGGAGCGAGATCCAGACGATGAGGACAATTCCGACGATGACAACCCCTACCTGGAGTCCAGCAGCGACGATGAGGACGATGAGGAAGGCGGGGACATCTTTCGGTCGATTCGGACTGTGGGGAGACGGAGGCAGAGGTGTCGTCGGACGGAACGGAGGTCGCACTCTCCCATCGGCTTCTTCTGATGAGAGAGCAAAACGTACATGTACTCTGAAACGCCGCCTCGTAAAAGCTTGATGCAATACTCTAAAAAATAACTCGAAAGTGAGGAATGGGTAGAGGGACAGAGATTACGATGGGAGAGAGGCATGGTCTGTGAGCCATAAGTTTTTTTTAAGTAGCCTGCAGTGATTACGCTTCTTTGTATTTCCTCGTAAGAAGACCAGTGCAGGGGATTGATTTTTACTTTATTTACTTTACTTTTCTGGAACGATGCTGTAGGTCAGAGCCTGTCCCTTGATCAGGATTGTTTCCTTCTCTTGATCCTTCCAATTAATAGAGCCTGAGCTAATCTCATTCAAACGTGTCATCTTTAGAATTTTTGCTGATAAAAGATGGAACATGGCTACCTTTATATAGCTAAGTCCATTTGGTGCAAACAGTGAAGCTCAGAGAAAAAAGTTCAGAACTTCTCTCCAAACTTTGTCATGTAAGAGTCACCCGATAAACTGCTATATTGCCTGCTATGTGTGGCCTAGAAGTCCCCCCTGATATGGGCCTTGCGATACAGAGTACTGTATAAGCTGTTATTTTCGCAAGGGTTTAATTTTTGTGAATTTCGTGAATCTCAGTTGGACTGCGAATTTAACAACACACGAAAATGTCACCATACGCTAAGGTAGTAGTGCGCTTCTGTAGGCCTCTGTGTCAATTCGCGAAAACAACATCTCGCGAAAATGTCCCTGACCTCCTCATTCACGAAAATATCTGTACGCAAAAATAATAGCGTATACAGTAGTACTACGAGACAGTTCATGATGCTAATCAAAAAGCTTGCTTGCTATGAAGGTCGTTTGTTTTTATTGGGGAAGGATGGATTGATGGTTTAGAATCTCATTTTTTAATGTCAGTGCATAACTGAAGCCTTGACTGTATATTGTCATCATGGTGTGATCAGAATTATCTTCAGAATCAGGGGAGGGGGCTTTCACTTCAGCAGCATGAGACCAATACTGTCCTACTGTGGAAAAAGGAAACAAGTGACAAAAGTGCATCTAACCTTATATATCCGTCATTCTGAAAGACAACAGCACAACGATACACCATCCTGAATCAGACATCTCTGAGAAGTGCCAGTGTTCCCGCTCAAAACTTTGGCGTCCTTGTCAATCAGGTTTTGGTCCACTCCACATGAAAACATGATTAGCTCAGGTGTAAATGATTTGTCACTTGCTGCCTTTTGACATTGTAGTGGCAACATTCTAGTCACATGATTCTCGTAAGGCAGACATGCGGCAGCAACCTGTGGTTGCAAGACACCAGATGGCTGCCATGTGGTTGATCTTGGCTTTCCCGTCCCTGTATGGTAGTTACATAGAAGTTTCTATGTTAAAAGAAGTTTACAGAGTATATGTGGGTGTATAATTTTATGAAAGATTTTTCAACAATATTGTATAAGCTCTTATTGTCGCATACAGATATTTTCACGAATGAGGTCAGAAACATTTTCGTGAGACGTTGTTTTCGTGAGATGTTGTATTGACACCAATGGTATTGTAACACAAAATTTTTGTGTGTTGTTTAATTTGCGATCCGACTGATGCACGAGATTCCCAAAAAACCAAACCCTCGCGAAAATAACACCTTATACAGTAATCAGCAGTCTACTTGTCTACTTTGTGGATTATGGCATGCATATTATACCCCATTGACTAGATTACTTACTTCTCTTCAGTTTTGTATTGAGGATTGAAGAAGTCAAATCTTGTTTTGTTTTTTCTCGAGGGTGAACATATTTAGGTGGAATTGAAGTTAACCATTTTGACATCCTAGACTGGTCTTCCAATGAACATGTGTAAGCATTGCACATACTTTCTTGCTATAGACAAGATTTTAAAGCTTTTGTGACAAAGAGATATCGCTTAGAGTATTTCTCCACTCAGGTCCAAACTACCAAAAGATGCTTATTTTGGAGGATTTCATCAAGGTAAGAAGCATGATGAATATCAAATTACAGAGCCTCATTGCATTCTTACTGCTCTTCAAGGTAGTAAATATCCCGTTGATGCTTATGTGAGACAAATTCTCACACTGTCATATTTTAGTGTACATCCTTTCTTTTCAAGTATCAACAATAATCTTAAGTTGCTTATATATCAAACCTAGATATCAAACATGCTAAATCAGTATGTTGTTTATTGCAAGTGACAGAGTTTGTGTGTATGTGTTTGTATTATGAGATATCTTTTTTTTTCTTTCTTTTTAATGAGAAGTGCAATGAATTTAATGGACGTTCTGAGATATACATCTGTTTGCTCTGAGAAGTTGATATCAATACATGCATGAAGACATGCTTGACCCCACATTTCACACTTGCACTTTCCATATGGACATTTTTTTTTTCTTCTTTTCAGAAGTCACACATACCTTTGAATAATGAAGTGGACTTTTGCATGAAAAGTTAATGGTTTCTCTTCACTCACTACATCACTGTGTGGGCAGTGACTCACACATCTTTGACAGTATTTTAAACCTTGCATGCATTGACGAGGTCTTCTTTGCTCTATAAGTACTTTGCAATCATGCATGCATTGGAGGGAATGTGTGATGTGTGCCATACAGCAATCTCTCTACCCTAGAGATGTTACAACCCACTGGCAAAGCTCTCCTAAATTCTCAAACAGCAGGCTGTTATATGCAAACCGTGCGTTTGCATTGTTTGACAGAAATTTGATCACTGAGTTCTGACAACATTCTGGCCAAGGTCATTTATGCAAAGTTCACACTACAAAGTGGACGATGAGATCTTTGAGTAAAATTAGAAGGTGTGTATAAGATTTTAGTTTTGAAAGACAAATTTGTTACCCATGTTAACTCCAGCGTGTTTTTGATTAACCCCTCTTTATGCTTTTAAAGGTCTGCAGGAGGCCTGCAAAAAGATAATTTGTTTTTACTACTTTTTTTTTTAGCTGTTCAGTTTCATACCAAAGATAAGTTTGTGCTGCTGATTGTGTGAGCACAGTCATACATAGGACATTTTCTTTTTGATCATTTCTCACAAATTTAGCTATCTAATCTATATGAGGTTTGGTAGACCCTGTGGAATATATATATATATATACGCATATATATAGCGTCGCTGGGATGACAAGACCTCTTATCTACAAAATGTCAAATGTTCAGGGCCACGTTTTATCAAAAGATAAAATTGATTTTAAATTTCCTTACCACACAGTCTGCCATAGACTTACAGTCGAAATCAACTATATATATATATATATATATATATATATATATATATATATATATATATATATATGATAACTAAAGGTATATTGTATTTTCCTCCTTTGCTTTTCTGTGCATTTTGCTGTTTGCCAGTGCCTGAGGCATTATATTTCTACGTTTTCCCGCTAAGATGGAAAATAAGTGCAAACTTTGATATTTGTTACATGGCCCATCACTTGGTTCACACTAGAAAAAAGACGGAGATGGGATGTGCTGTAACAAGGTGGGCAGCGTAAATGGATTGAGATTTGTTTAAACCAAGCACTTTTTCCTCTTGGAATATATTCAACTGTTTACCGAGAGATCTTGGGTTTATCATCCGTTTTCTCAGCATGGTGTTTGTTTTGTGTCTTGGGGCTTGCTGAGGCATTTACTCATGGGATGTGTAGTCCAGTCTTTTCCCTAAATCAATCATGTCAATGATATTATTGTCTTGTTTAGCAGGCTCCTGGTTATATGATGTAGCTTTCTGAACATTCACCTCAGCTATTGTACTATGCATGGTCATAGGAGTGTTAAAGTGCGACTGCATTTGCACTCGAGTTTTTCCTTCCATTTGATGTACCATATTGTTGAAAATAGTTTGATCTCCTCTTGTTGAGATGACAGAACCTGGTGTATCGTGTTCATACCATGTACATAAAAGATGTATTATGAAGTCACGAGTCTCTGCGATGTTCATGCTATTTCTGATGATCGAATTTGTAATAAATATCACAGAGGCCTCTTTGCTATGATCATCTAATATGAAAGTTGAGTTTTATCTTTTCATACAGTGATATAGGTCTATCAGTTTTCAGTGTAACAATGTCATTCTTTAACACACAAGCACACATACAAACGAAGAGTTCCCTTCCAAAAGGTACAAAAGGCCGGCCATGTATGGTACTCGTATATCATGGCACATGGTCAGTTTGGGCCTAATTCAGTGGAATTAGAATATAAAATTTTTGGTGTTGATACAATACACATACTTGCCAACTAGTAAGATTTTATCAGATTCAGTCAGATTTTTTACGTAAAAAATAGCAAAATCAGATTTTCTGTCAGAGAAATCAGATTTTAAAAAAATATTTAGATATACCTTTCATGTGTATTTTCTGAAGATTTGACTGAAAGTAAGATTTTTAACTTCAGTTTGCATAGACAATAAGATTTTTGCAATCCATGAGTAAGATATTTCATCTTGAAATGTTGGCAGGTATGAATACAGCGCCAGATTTCTATGTCATTATTTCATTACTTGGCGCATGCAGATAGAGTGACTGAAAGTGATACGCATTGCAAGCAAAATTTGACAAAAATCAGAATCTATTTTGTCAAATGTACATTCTGTTGTCCGGCAATACACTGGCTGTTGGAAAGAAGCTCTTCATAATCAGTTGTCGCAAAAGCCATGCTAACCACACACATACTAAGCGCATACATGCACCGTAACAAATGCCATACACAGACAGACAGACAGACCCAGACACAGACACATAGAAACACACACACACACACACTCACACACAGTATATCTTCTATTCTGCCAATTCGAAAGGACCACACTGAACGAAGCTTGCAGGTTCATCTTCACAATAATTTACATTTATTACCAGAGTCAGAGTGAATTTCCAGGAGGAAAAAAATGGTACAGAAATGTACGTGGAAATTTCACAAGGGGATGTGTTTCCCCCTCACACAAGTGTCTTACAATGCAAACCACATACATGTAACAAAAAAACAGAAAAATCTCAGTATACCACAGCTTTCAACAATATGTCATACATTAACTCCTGGTGACACAGATGCTCATAAAACACTCAAACAACACAAATGAACTCATACATGTCTAGGAAGTGGCCCCCAAAATACAACCTTCTGTATTCTGTTCAACAGTTTATGTGTTACATAATAGGAAATGGTTCCTCCTGTACCCTTGGTATAAAGATACAAACAAGAATAAAATATAAACACCACAATATAGGTGCTCCCAGGAAAAAACCAAAAACACAAAAAACAGGTGATGCACACCTTGAAAATGTGACACTAAGCTGGGGAAAATTATGAACTAAACAGACTTGGAAAAGGAGAGAGAAATATATTTCTGCAACATGGGAATATCTATTTTTTCCATATCACACATGGAAACTTGGTTTCTTTTTTTTTTTCCCCTAGAAAGTATAGAAACAGCATTGAATGTACCACCTACAGGGGGAAAAAAAATCACCTAACAATACTGTTCATGGTAGTAAAATAAACATCTTCTGTTTCATTGCGAGGCCTGAGTTGTATATTTGGTCACAATTGTAGCGGACTAAACTTGCATTTGCCCTTTAATCTACACGTGAAAAATTGCTTCACAATCAGAGGGGAAACACGCTTTAAAGCCCACTGTACATTTTAGTCATATGGCATACAACCCTTCAGCAAAAAGGCCTCCATCCAATTCACCATGAAATGAGCTCAGGAGTACAAAAAATGAAGCAGGTAGGCTGCTTCAAAATGATTGCATTTCAATGGAACCATTTGCAACACAAGATCACGCACACACAAACACACACCCCTACGATGCAATACCTGGGTGAAAATCAACGAGAATGTGAAGCTGAGGGCCTGATTTTATGATCAAGACAAAACAAATATGATAACTGCCTTCTCTAAGCAGAAAAAATATTGAAGGTGCTTTTGTCTTGTGTCATCAAATTATACTTGGGTAAATCAAGGGACCTTGCTGATTGCCTACACATGGTGGATGAAATTTTGCAAAGGGTTTAGTTTGATTGCAGACAAAAATTGAAAGGAAAGGCTAGTACTTTCATACACCAAACATGTGGCACTTCAGAAGTGGCAGTGATTTTGAGATACATTCACTACAGTGAAATGTGTAACACAGGCACTCCTTTTCAACATTGCATTTTTGTGCGCACACGGAGACCAATTTTGTAAAGAGTGACTCGTTCTCGCTTAATCAAGAGTGCTACAAGAAACAACGTGCCATAGGATACAACACTTGACTCAACAATTTATAGCAGAAATATGTTGAAGTGATGCCTTTAAGCATGAGGTCTGAAATCTAACAACTGGCAGTGAAAAAGAACCAGAAAATGATACCAATAATAGATGAAAAAAAAAAAAAAAGTGAGATTTCAACATTGTGCTTGGAGGTGTACGGGCAGGTTCTTTAGAGCTGGTTGTGCCTTGAAAATACAAGGTTCAAGAAGTAACAGAGAAACTGGCTACAATTCTTGTGTGAATTGTTAAATTCTATGAAAACTGTGTCACTCTTTGTTTTACATAAAAGCAGAATCTGAAAACTGCACAGAAAAAAAAAACCAATCACTTCTCAAATCAAGTGACAAAGCAGGATGTACAGAGGCTTAACAAGTGTGAAGCAAAACCACACACACACACACACACACACTCGCACGCAAACAAACAAAAACGGATCCCGTGATCAAGCATATATCCACGCAGAAGAATTTCCCTACGGCTGATGAAGAGAGCCTGTGAAATATATGCACAATTCTTTTTTGTTTCTTTACAGTCACTCTTCACAAAGGCAACCAAAAAAAAAAAAAAGAAAATAGGGAGGAGAGCTGTGCACAATTCACAGACTATTACTATCAATACCAGATAAGCTTCAACAAAACCTGAAAAACACCACAAAACACCAGAATTCATAGGAAATTTCCCATCCCTTAAATTCAACTGTTCCCTGCTTTAGTCAACACTTGTTACACATCTTGATCTACAGCGCTGCTCTTCATTGAGGATGGAATGTTAAGCAAGATCAGAAGAGGGGGCACCCTTCTTGTGTGACATGTGGATACAATCAACTCAGCAGCAGCACGTTGCACCTTGAGTATCAGCCGACAACAACCCTGAAGTCCTGATGTTTTCTCTCGCCCAATGTATGGCTCGAACAGAAATTTGTGCAGACGTTATACTTCCTTTAAGCTGGCATGCCCTGCTCTGTCTTCTTGGAGTCCACCCATCCAGGAATGAGGGCATCTCTTCCTGAAATATCTACTCATTCAGTACACACACTTGCTACTTCTGATCAAATCATTCCTCAGACTATAAATTGCCATCTTTACTCTCATACAATTGTATATTTGAAACATAAGTTGGCTGTGAGGAATGTCATTTTTCAATGCAAAAAAAAAAAAAAGAAGTACACTTCCAAAGGCTCTTCTTAAGCATTTTTCAATCAGATGACCTACAGTTCATCCTCCAAAATTCATATGCTACCATCTCCTTTATGCTGAAGTTGATTCTGAGTCTTAAAAAAATCTCAAATTGGGCATCTTCAGAGAATATTTGACCCTCTGCAAGAGGGAAAGGTCAAGAAATGCTAGAAATTTTTGTAAATGAGAGAAAACGTGCAAACAACATGGCCCAGATTCCCCCAAGTAGGTACTACTAACCCAAGTTGAAAATTGTTTTGGATGAGAGAAGATTGCAGACTTTCCATCCTTTCTGACTGAAAAACAGGGATGATTTGGCTCAGAAGTACGAAAGGAATATCAGGAAGCTCCAATTCAAACAAGAGCTGGGAATGGTCAAAATTCAGATTCTTTCCTCCAAATTCAGAATGGTTAGGAGGTTTGATATTGGGATGACAAGGATGACCTTTGTGTCACATAATGCGAAATGTTGTTAGGACCACAACAAAAAAAAAAGGGGGGGAGGATTGAAGCTGGAGATGCTGACTGTGTTTAAGGCCGAGTTCGAGTGCTCAAAAGTGAACCACAGTGAACCGATCCAATGCATGTTGTACCATACTGTGCCAGATTTGGAGTGTTCGAGCACTCTGTGGAGAAAGCATACCTCATGAATTATTTGTAGAGGGGGTTACACATTTATTAGCAAGAAGGCCATTCACCTGGCATACTTAAGCTACTTACAGATGTCCCGAACAAAGGAGTAAACTCTTTACATTATGATGTATGTGCATGTTATATGCATTCGGGTCATGCCAACTTCTGGTACAGTTACGGTACACTTTTGAAGCACATCAGCAAGTGGTTCACTTTTGGTTTGCTATAGTACGGTATGGTACACTTAGGGAGCATTTGAGCGTTCGAATGCTCCTCTGGTGTGGGTACATTACCGTATGGTACGCTTTAGGAGAGTGCTTGAATGCACCCTCGATTATTCTTCACTCTAACTTCAGTCATGGTTTATGACTACCTCCACCTTTTCCTTGTACCATGCACTGCAGTCCTATACTCTGACTGATGTAGTCTTTAAGTTAAGCCAACAGGGGAAAAATATTGGGGGGGGGGGGGGAATGGGTGTGTGTTTGTGTGTGTATACTGAGCCTCACTGCTCAACTTTCTTTGACACATTGCAAGGGCTGTGATTAAATGCTACGCATAACACTGATCAAAAGCTGAGAAGAGTGGCAAAAAGAAAAATGTCTCGGTGCATGGGAGATCTTTGGGTTATGTCACATCCATGCACGATTTATGAGCGAGAAAAAATAAGTAAAAATAACCCTTGCCTTTTAAACACTCCAAATACCAACAGTATCAATGACTGCTCTCTACTAAGCAGGAAATATCTACTCATCAAAAAAAAAAAACTACAACAACAACAACTAATAAGTTGTCTACCTCTGTTGCTGTAATCCCTCACTGGCCTTAGAATGTATAGATGTATTCTACACATGGGGGATTGGTCAAACAAATGATGAAATTCCATCGGGATATTTTGCTGCTCAAAGACCGATTCCCACAAATTTCAACTGCTCAGGTGCAACTGTGCAAAGATTCTTAGTGTTTGTTCTACCTCTGTGTTCTGAACATTCAGTCTTTGCTGCTCTGAACAAACTTTATGGTAGATTAGAGAGCACATTTTAGCAGTTCATACTGCAGGGAGATGGGCAGTTACTCCAGGAACTTGCAAGTCTTCATTCGAGGGGTGAACTCGAGGGGTCCGGTTGACCACGCAACAACAAATATCACAATCTATGGGGGATCGCATCAAGGTTCATTTTGATCCCCTCTTATGCCATCAATGTCTCCAGTAGCTCCTACGATTCCTGTGTAACAGCAGTCGGTGCCGTGCCAGGTGGCGATCCCGATCGGTTCGAGGCGGTAGAGTGATGTGAACCGGCTGGGCTGGCTGCTGATGTTGGTGTGGCGACGACCGATGATGCCGAGGCTGTCGTCACGACGGCGGCGGGGGCGGAGCTACTCGTGGCGGGGGCGGCGGGGGATGGTACGACATCAGAGGCTATGGGCGGGGGTGGTAGCTGGCTGGGGGTGGCTCGGCCAGGCATAGGGAACTGCTGGGATGTGGCGTACTGACTACACATCCGGTGGTGGTTTTCCCAGTCTTTGTGCTGGCAGAAGGCACCGCAGTAACGTGCCGTGTTGCAGCCGCTGCACGTCTCATTAGCCTTACGTCCACAGTTCCAGCAGCTCTGCACAGAAAGCACAAGTGATATACAACAATGTCACTTCTGTGAGGTGTACAATATGATGGCATTCAATGTGGTGAGCATTTCACAACTGTTTCGTAGTAGCTACAAATGATAACTAAGCCAATGAAATAGTGACAATCTGGGAAAATTATCATTCCTTTTAGAGTATGGCAGCCTCGACACATGGTAAACATTCGCATCCAACTTCCATCCACTACCTATCAAAAGCTCTAGTTAAAGACAGGTGCAGTGCAGATAAACAGTGCGGCTCAAGGACACCAGCGCTGTAGCCGGGCTTGAACCCTGTTCCTTCCAATTCAAAGGTAAATCATAGTTCCCATATGACTGCAGAAACTGTTGATTTTTGCTCCAAAATGGAGACAAATGCAAAAGAAATGCGTGATAACACTATTTTGGTTGGGTAGTGATGAATATGCCAAATATTACCCCAAAAGCTATGATGGCAGTATTGCCATTTCAGAGCATACCAAGTTACAATAGTTGTTATAAGCCATCTGATTGGCTGGGAGCAAATTTGTCATAGAAATGTGGCAGTTGTTACTTATAGCAGGTTTTATGACCTAATCGTGGTTACTACATGATGATTTGTAATCAATTACGGTGATTTCAAAAATCAGGCAGTACCAGTATCCATCACACAAGAGTAACTCGTAGTCAGCTTGAAAGCTGCATGTGACTCAATACTACTGCTTTTTCCTCTGTCTCACCTCACTGGAATCCTCCTGGTGGTTGAGGAGTACCATGGCCTCTTCTGACGCCTGCTGCCTCGCCTCCAGAATGGCCCTCTCCAACTTGGTCCTCTCGGCGCTGACCATCTCGTTGGCCTTGCGCTCCGCAGCCGACACCGCCTTCTGCAGCTCGGAGACCGCCTGCCGCTTCACCTCATTCACCGCCTCCTCTGCAACGCACAGAAAGAGTGAACATGAGTTTAATATATTGATCGCCTTCTATAGATCCCTACAAGCTTAAACTTCATCTAGTCTTCTTCTTCAACACAATCTCAAACTCAAAATCTTTGATCTTCATAAAGAGAGAGAGAGCAGTTTTTAATATCTCCCTCCATGACACGTCCTCTGCTACATCTCTGCTGAGCTGTTTCCCTTTCTGGAAAACTGTATAAACTAACAAATTTGTAAGTCTGTGATTTTTGTAATTGTAACTGTTTCTTGTGAGATTCTGAAAAACACTAAACTTATTGCATAAGACATACCAGGTCAGAGTAGGTGATGGGTCAATGCACAGCATTCTCATTCCTAATTCTTTCATTGCGCTCACTATCCCTTCCACATCCTCTTTGCCACCACATACCTTTCGCTCTTTGTTTGTGGTTTGCTATATGTATCTCTTCTCTTTCTAAACCAGTCTAGAGTGTCGTCTTGTTAATCCCACAATCCTTCCACCCCATCGGTCCCATTATTCCTTTTCCCCCGGAGCATACCCTCACCTGCTCTCCTCTTCACTTCGGTCACCCGGTCCTCCGTCTGTCGGAGGGTCTGGGCCATCATCTCTTCGGACCGCTTCTTGGACCCCGGCTCGGCGGCCCCTGGCCCACCGGCCTGGGAGGACTGTCGCCGCGCCCACATGGCCAGCTCCTCCCTGTCTTGGATGCTACGCTGGTGGAGGACGGCCAACGCCCGCTTCGTCTTCTCCACCATACCAATGATGCACTGCAGCATCTGTGCAACAAACCAGACACAAACATTCACCTGGTTTACGAATTACTGACGATCAATTTCTTTCACTTTTATGCAGTCAGCATTATTTGTTTTTTTTTTATTTCTCCAATTTAATTTTCTATTAAAACAAAATTTTAGTTTGTTTCACATCTAATGATAAGATTCACTGGTCTTGGTTCATCCTATCCAGCACAGGCCAATGCTTCTTTTGGCTATTTGTAATCTAATGGTTCTCATACTGCCTTATATCCATTGACTAGGTGTCTACTCATTTACTTTTCAGAGCCTAAAGTGAATAACGAATGCTGATAACAATTTTGTGACAATGGTGACTCCATTTCCCGATGGATCGTGACCACGAACGACCGAAGTCTTGAGCCACTCACCGTCTCAACGTGCTTCCAGTCATCCTCAACCCGGTCTTCAAACAGCATGGGGTCACTGTACATCTCCCTAAATGGTGGGAATGCTGGGGGTGGAGAGATGGGAGAAAAGATGGAAAAAGAAAATTGTCACTCATCCTATCAAGTGATCACAACAGATACAGCTAATTAATGGGACAAAAATATGGATGTTTCTTGACTTATGGCTGGGCAGAGAGCCACTTATTTTCACCCGTTTCCTAATTCCTGTCTCTGGACTTTGGCTCACATAATGTCAGAGCTGACAAATTCTAAAGGCAAACCCTAAGTACACCTCCTATGAACTTTTGGAAAGAAGTCATTTCCTGAAGTGAGATCACAAGTATGAAAAATCAAAGTAGCAAAGGTTTGAGGTAAATCCCTTCCACAGTATGACAGTTACACCAACTGGACAGCAAGAAGATAAATTGATGTGAGGTTAGGACCTAATCAAATAACACATTAAAATGTAACCCTCTTGGTCCTGTGACCACGGTGTTACCTAGATACTGTAGATAGAAAATCTAAAGGTATTTTTGGAGCATTTTGTCAGATTTTTTTTTTTCACTCCACCCTCCTCAAATCTGTTGCTTTAGTGTCCACTCCTTTTGTGTTACATCTGTAGGTATCTAAAATCAGGTTCACAATATCTTCCACAGCTGGTGTCGCATATATGTATATACATCATTCAAAAACCTTATGAATGCCCGAGTTAGAAAAAATATGACTCACAAACATATGCATCAAAGTAGGAGAGTTTACGCTCTCCTATTAATGACGTCATTTGATATTGAGTCGGCACATCAGCTAACGCAACAGATTGTTACAATATCTGCTTTATACACACTGCTTATACATCCCCCCCCCCCCCCCGAAAAAAAAAAAAACAACCAAAAAAAAAGTGTACAATGAACTTTTTTTTGTCCCACCATGAGAACACCTCTGGGAAAACAGGAAATATTTGTTGCCGTTCTGGAGTGTGGAGGGATGTTTTTCTGCCATGGCATATTCATTAAGAAAGGAAACAACCAAAGTGCGGTAATTTGCATGACAATGAAAACTTGGTCGGGGCTGCCGTCTGTTCTGATAATTTTCGTGACGAGCAGCAGAAGCCATGGTGTCACTAACTTAACAACCTTGCCGAATTGGCACATTGCACTTGTTTTCTGAATTGCTAATTTGTGGGAAAAAAAAAGATGCTGATATCATCAGAATGCTTAGTATACTGTAGGGTTCAATCAGTTGATTTATCACATAAAATGAACATCATTATCCCATACAGGACAAGAGTGCTAATCTAAGAAACACAATGATGACCCACTGACCATAGATTAAGCTGTGAAAAATCATCCAAATCGGCCGAGTTCTACACAGTTCACTTATCTAATACCTCTGCAGGTGTTTTATCCAATACCTGGTGTTGAGCATGGTGCAAAATTGGCCTCTAATAATTCATGTCTTTACTATCACACCACAATGTACATGTATGTATGTTTAATCCCCACTGTAGGACTGGAAAGTCTGATGAATATTGCACTATTTGTTTGGAGCTTGTGTTATCATGACAGAAAATTTCAAATAACATTAAACACCTCAGGAATTTAGAGGAAGAGATAGGAAAATTACATAATAGTGAAAGTTTGGTGTATTTTCTGAAATAAAGTTAGTCCCCAAAAAAAATATCTGTGTTGCTACTCCTAAGCAAAGAAAGTATTTTGCAAGTGTGACAACAATGGGGTGCATTGTCTTTGTTATGTGTCAAGAATATACAATTGTACATGGTTTTGCCAATTTATCACAGATACAAACTTCAAATTTAACTGCAGACTCGAGTGAATAGAAATTCATGAACATGCTTGGTTGATAAAAGAGTAGAAAGAAGTTTTTGTCATATTCACCTTCCTTACCATGTGGCGTGTGCCTGTCCCGCTCCCGTTCCCGTTCCCGTTCCAGGCGTTCCCGCATCTCCCTCATCTCCCGCATCTCCCTCAGGTCCCGGGAGTCCCGTCCCCCCTGGCTGCCCAGCTCCTCCATGCGGAAGGCGTGGTGGGAGAGCCCCGGAGGGAAGTGGTTGAGGGGCGGGTACACCTGGGACGGGTTGGTGGGCGACCCCATCCCGCAGTGCCGCTTGGGGTGGGGGCCCTCGCCCCGCTCCCCGCCGCTGGAGCCGTTCTCCTTTGGTCTCACCATCATTCTGCAGACGGGTGGTGGGAGAGGCAAAGAAGGGAAAATAGTGACATGACTTTGAGTGTCAACCAACTTCCTAGTACGGTTCTATACAAATATATACCTATCAAATAATACATTTAGAGAGATGATATTCAGTTTTTCACCATCTCATGGTCAGCCCTAAAGACACACAGGAAAACAGGAGGGTGATGCTGACCCCTCATGAGTATTGTCCCAGGTGACTAGCAATAGTCAGCTAATGGTGTCAACCAGGCAAGTGGTGCCACACAAGAAGAAGAGGAACCAACTTCCAATTTCTCTTTCTTAACATCAACATACACTCACTACTGTATCCATGGTATATTTCGCACTGTTTTTATCTTCGCAACTTTTGTGAGCCCAATGACATTTGCGAAATTAACCCATTCCGTATGGGAACCTGGTAGCCCGTACATTAAGTCTATGGGCATTTCCGAATTCAGTATGGAACGGGTTAAAAACTCACAAAATTATTGTCTCGTGTAATACAAATGCACTGTACATCATCTCTATGGTGGGAAATCACTAATTCTCCTGTTGAGAAGGGATAAGACTTACTTCCTATTTCAACTGGTTCAACTGCTCACAAATTGTCTTATCAGTCCAATTACGCAAAACATTATACTCGCAAAATACATGGCATACGTAGTATATTTATTTGCTGTCATGTCATTTCAGATGGAGTACAATAAATGAAGATACAGAAATGTCCGCGAGGCCATGATATAACAAGAGCAACCTATGTTACAGACAGGCTGTGAGAACTTGATATATCAGTGCTTATCATACACAAACAACTCAATGCAAGAAAGGAGTCTCAAAGGTATACTAGTAGTCATCACCGACAACTATGAGTTCTTGGAAACTGTAGTGTGCAGATTTTACTCCTGCCAAGGAAGTAATTAAGATGGTATGAGAATATCAATTACTCCAATTTACTCCTGCTTAGGAATCACAAACTTTCTAACAACATACTCGTTTTGAAAGCATCTATAGTCATCACTATAAATGAACCAAAATGAATACGGATTCACATCAAATATATTCACAATATGCATTATATGCAAGATATACACAGACTTTTAGCTCAGCTGAAGAGAGCTATAAAGAAATAAGTCAATTACTTTTTATTCTAAAAGGGAATATTTTACACATCAGCTGTCAAAAATATTAGATATGAAGTGTAGGAGAAAAAAAATTCTACAAAAATTTTCCTCTCCTTTATCCCTCTTTACTCTAAATTGCCGATATAATCAGATGTATGGATTTTTACAATTAATAAAGTGGTATGCTGCGAGAGAGATATTTAACTAATCTTTTTTTCTAATGAATCATATATGGCCCTTGGCAGAATACTGCCAGAGCTCAATAGAAAAAATGATAAAGTACCCTCTGCCTACGAGGAGGGTAGAATAGAGCACACAGGAAATAAAGTCTAAATACTGCACAGACGATTCAATAAGGGACTCTTTGTTTGTACACCGGTACTTCGAGTATGAAGACACACGGCAAAACAAATCAAATCAAATTGATTTTCCTTGCCCCCCCCCCCCCTTTTCTCTTTCTCTCCTAGCCTAGCTCTGTCTTCCCCTCTGCCCTTGTATTTTTTCAGTCTGCAATGCAGCGGTATACTCGGAATACATGCTGAAAATAATTCATATGAATGCCACCAAACAAATTACTTTTTGCTACTTTGGTCGCATCGGGCAGATAGCAGAGGACTGTTCATACGGGAGAGAGAGAGAGGGAGGGAGAAATGGGGGGGGGGGGGGTTAAAGAGGCAGACGAACGGCATCGCGCACAAATGAGAATGACCCCGGGGTGTACAGGTGAACAAATAGGGGATGGCTAATGAATGCATAGCCACCACATCTCTGACTCATCGTGGTATGTGGCATGGTCAAAGTTGGGGGGGGGGGGGGGTGAGGATATTCAAAGAGGAAAAGATGACACAGAGCCTTGTTCAACTAATTTATTTTGGGGCCATTTATACAAAAAAAGAAAAAGAAAAAGAAAAAATGCCCTCCCCTCTTCTGCAAAAGGTGAAATCACTTGAACACAAATACAGCATAAAATGATAGTATGCTGGCCTGCTGTTCATCATGTGTATAGAGCTGTTTTGGTGTTAATCCCTGACTTTCGTATAATTTCTCTCTGCAGCGTGTCTTGTAATGATTTCGACTTGCCTAAATGTCAAGCACTTCTCCTTGCATTACAGCTTTCATAGGCTAAACCCCAATATTTTCAATACATCCAACCAATGTATCTGACGTATAATACACTCAGTAAGCCTTGTGGTATCAAGCTATAGTGGCTATATACAGAATTCATCCTTCCGTTTTGAGATGCTTGTCAAAACAGTTTTAAAAATGTCCCTTTTTTTAATTTTCAGACTGCAACTTTTCAATTACAATGCACAATTAGAACAATGATACTTTGGGTGGTAGAAGGCTTAATGGTGCACCACATATTTTTTCTTGGGTATGTATGTGGCCCTGAAAAGGGCCTACCCTAACAATGATACTGATGACTGAGAACAAGAATGATCATGATAATAATGATAACAATAACAAAAAATAATAACTGGAAAAGCACTCGGAGATCACAGACCTCTGCCAAGCAGCTCATTTCCACCCATACACACACAATGTAAATCGCCCAATTTCCCAATAAAGAGGCCTTGTGTTTACCTCATCAGCTTCCTGCAGCGCAACGCCTCGAGCAGAGCACGCGCTTTAGTGTGCGTATGCAAACCTCAAATACACGCAGCTTCAACTCCCATGTTCACTGACCCTATTTGCCAAAAGATAAACAAATCCTTTAGAAATTCATACAAATTCCCAGACCACTACATAAATCTAATCATCTGTTCCTTGTGTGTCATGATCATCAATTTTTCCTGTAAGTTTCATCCAAATCTGTTCATAACATTCTGAGTTACTTTGCAAACAGACAAACAAGCAAACAAACAAACAAACAAACAAACAAAGCAACGCCATCAAAAATATAACCTCCTTGGCAGAGGTAATAAAACTATCATGAACAAAAGCAACAACAACGGAACGAACAATTATAATAATAATGTTAATAATAACAACCACAATAACTACGAAGAAATTATGTGATTAGTAGGGTAGTCGACTCCTAATTGACTCCTAGTTGACTCCTAGTTGACTCACCGCTCTTCCGGTGTCTTCCTCTTGCCATTCTCGTTGACCTCGATGAGGTGGTCGGAGGGGTCCACGGCACCGGTCTTGGCCTCCAGGAGTTGGTGCTCGTGCTGCAGGTAGTACTGTTGGGGGCTGAGCTTGGCCAGGCGGGCCGAGTGCATCAGTTCTCGCTGGAGGAGGGGCAGATTTGCCTGTTTCCAGGGGGAAAATAGAACGAGCAAACATTTAAAGCAGGGAGGAAATAGTGACTGCCTCTGTCTCTGTTACAAAACAGACGACTAATATTCTCATATATTGCTTGCAGCTATGCGATAAGACTACCACTAATGACCTGAAGTACAGAGATTTCTGCCCTGTCAATAGCAGAAGTAGTAGTAGCAGTAGTGGTGGTGGCAGGTAAAGTAGTAGTGGGTAGTAGTAGTAGTAGTAGTAGTAGTAGTGGTAGTGGTAGTAGTAGTAGTAGTAGTAGTAGTAGTAGTAGTAGTAGTAGTAGTAGTAGTGGTAGTGGTAGTAGTAGTAGTAGTAGTAGTAGTAGTAGTAGTAGTAGTAGTAGTAGTAGTAGTAGTAGTAGTAGTAGTAGAAGTAGTAGTAGAAGTAGTAGTAGAAGTAGTAGTAGAAGTAGTAGTAGTAGTAGTAGTAGTAGTAGTAGTAGTAGTAGTAGTAGTGGTAGCAGTAGTAGAAGCAGAAATAGTAATAGTAATAGTAATAGTAGTAGTAGTAGCAGTGGTGGTAGTGGTAGTAACAGTAGAAGTAGTTGTAGTAGTAGAAGTAGTAGTCCCCGAGTACAATTTGTAAACATTTATGGTATGTATTAATTATGTGCAGCCATGGGGGGTTACTACAGTTATTGACATTCACTCCCAGACCTGCACGGGGGAGAAAAGGCGGAACATCGTGACAAGGATGAGGGAAAAGGCGAGGATGGTGGTAGACAGGAAGGGCAGAAAGAGATGGAGGGATGGTCGGACATGGGGGGATATTATAAGAAGCCGAGGGAGAAGATGGAACAGTAGAAGTTGGCATCGGGTGCACCCATCACACTGAAGAGGAAGGAAGAAAAGGGAACAAGCGATGAAAGATCAAATTTTATCTGCCCACGGGCAAACTCTGGTGCCACACATTTTTGTTTCTTTTCATTGTTATTTTCTTCCTTCTTTTTGCCTGGATCAGAAACACGAGAAATAGTGGCAAAGAGTCACTGACAAGTTGTGTCATAGAAAGACGGGGGAAAAAAAAAAGGATCGCAGCAAAATGAAATATAGATCCAAATGTAAATGTGAATACCCCAACGTGTCTCTCGTGACCTTTTCCTGGGGCGGTGGGATCGACTGGGATGGCCCCTTGAGCTATTACAAGAAGACCCTGTCAAAATCACGACTGAATCAAACATTGAAATAATCAGGCAGGTTCCCCAAAAAAATTATACATACAGTGTGTAAGAGAAAGTCAGCTAGTCACAGAGGAGAAGGCATCTAGGCCAGCCGATTTGCAAGTAGCACCGTTTTTCCTGTCACTCTGCCAAATGATATGCACACACTTCCATTTAGACGGCCTCCTGCAAACAGCTATGACGATTCTGTGCAGGAATTTTTCCTTTTCTTTTCTCCTTCTGTTTCCCCCCCCCCCCCCCCACAGGCTTGTACAACAAAGTGAGTATTGATAGATGCTACCTGCATACAATCCAAAGAAATGCCAACTGTACGCTACAGGTTCTCTGACATACTCGTCACCACACCCGTGGCGGGTTGGAGAGAAACATCCATAAATTTGAATACATTATGCCTCTTGACTGGTATTGACAATGCATGCAGGTGCAGGGGTTTTTCAGGAAGAGGAAGAGTATGATGGCTTCCGACGCTGTGGGGGGATGATATGACCGAAATAACTCTCCGCCTTGTCTTATGGACTCGATACTCACCTTTAAAAAGGGTATGACGAATGGTCTCAGGGAAAGTTGGTGGCTTCTTGCAGCTTGTTGTGAAAATCCTCCACAGTCAGAGCATTATTCTGTGAAAGAGAGAGAGAGTAAGTGTGTGTGTGTGTATGTGTGTGTGTGTATGTGTGTGTGTGTGTGTGTGTGTGTGTGTGTGTGTGTGATTGTGTGGATCTTTACGAGTACAGTGAGCAACATAATCTATGTCATACTTGTATTATATTGGATGGCAATGAATGGGATATCAGGGAATATTTAACCCTTATGAGTGAGATTTTCCCTGGTATTCCACAAAACAAACCATCCATTAAAATCACTATTTTCTATAATCATTATCTAGAGATACAATCATTATCAAGAGAAGGCATAAACTGTAAAGAGCAATTTCACGTCGACTGCACTAAAAAAAAATGACTTAAACCTTAACTTGCTACAAGAATTTGCACACTTTGCAAGCGATCATGTAACTGCCTAGGTAAAATATGGTGTATTATTGTACAGCCACTTTGCACAGTTGTCTATGGGGAATTAATACAGTAGCCTATATGTTTCACTGAATCAATTTCTGTTTTTCAAATGCACTGTTAAAATGCCATACAGGGCATATTGGTCAGACTGGATTGAACAAGAAAGCTTTATTTCTCTTGGCATGATCATGTAAGAATTCACAGACCTGAGCAGAGTGAACAAAATCATCTGGCTTCTGTACTGTATCATAATTTGTCAGATATTGGTCTGCACTACCCAGCATCTGTTGCTAATGGTGTCCAAAGCGGAATTTTACGGACAGATTATTGCAGAGGAAGGATGGAGCAATGCAATGGCACACGTCTTTATTTTATAGGGAGTTATTATGGGAGCCTTTGAAAAATCTAATGCTCGCATATATGTACAAATGGTAACTGACTAGGTATTAAGGGTACATGTTTGACTGTGTATGTGTGTATGAGTGTGTACTCTCTCCATGTCTCTATGAGATCTTAACGTGCAAGGAGAAAAGTTTTAAGTCAACCAAATTAGAGGAATGACAAGCGCTACGCGACATGACATTGACCTTTTGTTTCAAGGACTACAACCTGTTACAATCAATCTACATTGGAAATGAATTATATGATGTCATTATGAAATGCTTAATCACTCCATAAATTGAGCATGGACAACAGACAGGGAAAGACCAAACATACCACGAGACCCATGACAAGACCGCGCACTCTCTCTCCAATCTCCGGCGAGATGTCGGACCCAAACTGCTGCAGCGTCGTCAGGAAGCGCTTCAGCTGCTCAGCTGACGTGCCCCGCACGCCGCCGGGACCTCCTGATTGGCCGGGATGCCCTGGATGGCGGCGGCCCCACCCCCAAGGCCAGACGGCGGGGACGGGGTGCCATTCATGCTGCGAGGCGAGTGAAGCCCATTTACTAGAGACCCTAATGTGGAAAGGGGTAGAGGAATGAAGGATACAGAAAGGCTTACGCATTTCTTTAGGGACTAGCATTTAACAGATCCTACCATACAAATTCTCTATTGAAAAATCCCATGTGATGGTGTTTGCACCTCAATTCTATTTTATTCAAAAAAAAATTGTGTGGTATTATAAAAATGTATATTTATTAATACTAACATTTACTTGTACGAAAGTCAAAACATTTTAACTCAAATGTCAAATGAATTTCAGCTTCCAGTCTTCAAACCAACAATACATGGGGGCTCTGATACATTGTAGGGGAATGAATGATAAGAGAATATTGGTTGAAGCACAAAAAGCCATCCTCACGGGAATTGCAGGTTGAAAAACAAGGCAAATAGGATGATGTTATTACAGGAGAAAGAGGATGAGCAGGAAAGAGAGAAAAGGGTGTAGAAGGAAGAAGAGGAGATGGGTATGAGGGGGAGTGGGGTGGAGGAGATGGACAGAAGAGGGAGAGGGAGGGAAGAGACACAGAGAAAGAAGAGGAGGAGGAGGAGGATGTGGGATTGGAGATAATTTGGTGAAGGTATGGTGGAGGAGTAGGAAGCAGAGGAGGAGAAGAAGAGAGATGGAGAGGGAGGGGCATAGATGGAGGATGGGGAGGAAAGCCATGAGGAGGAGAAAATGGTGATGATGGTTGTGGTAACTGTGAGATGGAGAAGGAGAAAAACAGAATGAAAAGAAAAAGAGAGGAGAGCAGAGTATGAGGAGGAAGAGGGGGATGAAGAGGAAGGAGGGGGATGAAGAGGAGGAGGGGGATGAAGAGGAGGAGGGGGATGAAGAGGAGGAGGGGGATGAGGAAGAGGAGGAGGAAGAGAAGGAGGAAGAAGAGGAGGAGGAGGGAGAGAAGGAGGAGGAAGTGGAGGAGGAGGAGGAGGAGGAGGAGGAAGAGGAGGAGGAGGAGGAGGAACAAGAGGAGGAGGAGGAAAAAGAGGAAGAGGAGGAAGAGGAGGAGGAAGAGGAGAAGGAAGAGGAGGAGTAGGAGGGAGAGGAAGAGGAGGGAGAGGAGGAGGAAGAGGAAGAGGAGGAGGGAGAAGAGGAGGAGGAAGAGGAAGAAGAGACAGTTATGATGGGAATAAAGAAGAGGAGCAAAAGTGTAGGAAGAGGAGGATAAGGAGGAAGAGGAGGAGGAGGAGGAGGAAGAAGAAGAAGAAGAAGAAGAAGAGGAGGAGGAGGAGGCAGAAGAAGGAGGAGGGAAGGACAGGGGGAAGAGAATGACCACAGATGAATGTCTTCCTCCACACCTGTCGATGAACTGGTGGAGTGGGACCTAGAGTGAGCTACAAGGTTTGCCCCGGCCAGACCGGTGGGCTGGGAAGCCGACTTACTCAGGGTTTGCTCAATGGGCGACTCTGGCATCTTGGCTTCACTGTGATCTGCATAGAGGAAAGAGAAGAGAAAGAAAGAGACATACTGTCATTTCCTAGAATATTCTCCATATCGACTTTCTGGAAGAAAAGAGCTCAGACCATGTAATACCCTTCAAAATGACACTGTTCTGTGTGCATGTGAATGTGCTTATGTGTGTGTTTGTGTTTTCTTTTGTGTTACAAATATCCCATCAGCGTGTGACTGCTACAATTAAAGGCCACACGCAAACAGGAAAAATTGTAAAAACTGAATAACACTCATCAATGCATTAATATGAAAATTCATTACACATGATTAGGATTTCTTCCTTATTACGCTTTTCACGGCAAGGGATTATTTGTACCAAATAGATAAAACTTGTTCAACTGCACACAAACTAATGTACCCCTGGGCAATCTCTTACACTCCTTGCTTTTTCTCTGACAGTACGCTTTGCATTTGTTGTTGGATTGGTATTTGCAAAGTCATGGGTACGTAACATTTGCACCCTCGTTTCTCAGTGACTACACAGTACTGTTCTGTCATTTTTCCTTTTCCTTTGAAGGTCGAGTGGGAAAAGAGGGGGTAACGTACTTTATCACAATTAACTGAATGGTAATTACAGAACCCAGTAAGTGATGCATTAAAATGATTACTTTTTGTTTTAATCATCAAGTTAATTGATTGGATAAAACGAGTATGTAATGCAATGATTGGTATATTGTACGTGTAGGAGTTGCGGGGACAGGGAGTAGAGTGCCTACCATGGGGGGGGGGGGGGCGAGAATGGTTTTAGATTTTGACCAAATATGATGGGATCCATTCCCTTTTTACTCCTTGGTTCCTATCCACATACATTATGCACCGAGTTCCGATCTAATAATCGTTATTAAAAGACGGGTGTAAATTGCTGGACCAATATTAACGCAGCGGGGCACGGCAGCAGTTGGGCATATTGTCCCCCATCCCACAATGATGCTCAATCGGTTGTCAGTCGGCCTGACATGTTTGTTCCTCCATCAGGGTTTTGTTGCCGTAAATTCAGCCATGACATGTGCAGGAGATGTCAAAATGTTCACAAATAAACCACGGTCATTTTTTTTTTCTCTCTCTTACTACAACCCACAAGAGAGCACACATGAGCCGAATAAGCTGCAAAGCAACTATTGCTTCATTATTTCCCCCACCCATCTGATCTCTCTCTCTCTCGATCTCCCCTTTTTTTCTTTTTTTTCCCCCCTTTCTCCCCTTTTCTGCGGACACCACTGCTAATATGATGGATTGGGTAACACAGGCGTGAATGGGTGCAACAAGCACAAATTAGCAATCATCCTAATTGAGTTGCTATCATTACAGACAGTTTTCACGGCTCGGCTGGCGCGGGGGACGAGATGATGACAAACAGGCAGCAGGAGATGACAAGGATGATCAGTGATGCAGAGAGGAGGGGGAGGAAGAGGAGGATGGAGGGGGGAGGGGAGGGGCGGGGGAGATGAGGCAGGAGAGATCACAGCAGCCAAAAATGATAGCAATAGAAAAGTGAAGGAGATGACGAGGAGAGAGAGAGAGTAGGATCATATTATATCTATTACTGTAGATTAATAGGCTTAGAATCTGGAGACTTTGGACTCACAGAGGAAATGCTACCTGAGTGAAAAAGATGGACAAACAAACAAATGGACAGACAGACAGTCAGAGAAAGAGAGACAGACAGAAGGACCAACAATGTTGTAGGCATAAAGATAGAGAAAATGTGATCGATACGCCAGGAAATGCAAGCATGCAAACTTGAAGAGATAGCCTTTGAGAAGACCATGGCATAAAGAAAGGAGACAAGAAGTTCTTGAGATATGTACCGAGCGATATCGGTGGTTGATACTTAACGCCATGATACAAGCTCTAATCGATAAGTCAGAAACTATTTTAAATACCGAGTAAACTCTGCAAATACTGAGTAATGAATGAAATATATATGTGAGCAAAGGCATTGAACTGAACATGTATGAATGAAACCAGACCTACACAACAACACACTGAAGTCTTTCCAAAGTGAGTTGAATATAATCATCATGATAGGTGTAGATGTGATGCATCTACTCCCTGGATCACAGATATGATACTCTTTTCTTTTGCAAAGATGATACAAAATGCACCTGATTTCAGAGAGGTGAATGGGTGATGGTATGGGAAGTATACTGCCTGCCAGTCCTCTTGCAGCGTAAATATCATCCAAACAAACGGACACTATAGCCATGTGGTAGCAGACAAAGATGTATACCCCACAAACAACCTGACGGCACAAACTATGGCATCAGTTTCATCCTAACCCTGGATGATCTCCAGCAAAATATCCAATACCATTAGATGTGATACGCTGTGCGGTGAAGCCTTGAGGGGAGGAGAGGGGTGCGAGTTTAGAAGTAGATGGGCACAATAGTGCAGTGCCACTGTACCTCCAACTTGACTTCCGTATCTGTGCAGTAAGGATTGGCCAAATGGAATGACAGAATTATCACGAGAATCAGACATGAAACAAAAAAGATGTGGTAGTTAAAAGAGTCACATTTTTTTTTTTCACAAAAAGAGTGATGATAATAGCCCACACCACTTTAGTATGAACGTTACAGGAATTGCCAGTATCATCAACTAACAAATCTTGCATTAACCAATGCACACAACACTAAATTTCCTTATTTCGTATTCATATAAAATGATGAAAGCACAGTTACCTGAATTGTTTGTATCAAATTACTATAAAATTGTTATCATCCAGAAATTATGAATATTATGGGGGGGGGGGGGTGGGAAAGGGGTCATAGTTGCTGCATCATTGACCAAAATCAAGATTTACACAGTTTTTGTGTATAGACCAGTAGAAGAGCTGTAAGGTAATGACATCATCTCTTCAAATGTGCATATTTTATATGGTTGCATTGAACATCACTGCATATGAAAAATTTGGCCACTCTGATATTCTATGACTTTCTTTATATCTCATGTTCAATTTTAATGACTTTTCTACCACTCTGCAGGTTTGATTGAAGTCAACTTTAACATGGTGTGCCATGGCACTCTTAAACACACTCTATTTACTCTTGTCGGTATGTTACATGCTATCCTCTTTTGACTTTCAACTGCTACTGAATGTAATACCAGAAAGAGACTGGTATCAGAGTAACAAGGTTAATGGGGCAGCAGGAGAGGACAGGGTTCGTATGAAACATGTCCTCGGCATCCACGGTAGGATGGAAACAAGTACGTAACACCTCTTGTTGTAAGGGCAGAAATTGTGGAGCAGATGGTCACTCTACCGGGAGTGCAGTCATATGCTTGATGCAGCGAGTGAACGTGTCTATACTCTTGAGAGCACGGATGACAGAGAGAGTGGTGGGTGGGGGTGGGGAGGTAATCAGCTAACGACCGAGATAAGATCGTAGGAGATGACATATCTCTTGTCCATCTCGTGGAGTGGGGGGGGGGGGGGGGGAGTGCCCAAGTGTGGCAAACAGATGAACCAAATTCATTTTATTCGTCCGAGTTACATCAATCTACAAAATTGCGCATGTGGGACTGGGTCTGGGCTCTGTGGCGCAGCAGAGAGGGCAGAGGGGGTGAGAGAATGAGGGTGTATCATAATGAATGAGTGGTTTAAGGAGATGACAGATGGTCAGTGGTGCATGTGTGAGGGGGGGGGGGGCAGGAAGTGTTCAATCCATTGATGGATGAAAGTTTGCATGTTTCCTACAGTAGTCTTCATTCATAGATAAATCCACTGTTATTGCAGGGTGGTTGTGTTTTTTTTTTCCCCACCTCATCCTGCTGGTGGTCCATTTTTTTGATATCATTTTAAACAAAAATGGAATCGGTCTGTGGAAGTTGAATAAACTGTCATCATTCTCTCATCTCCTGTTAAATGGGCAATTCTTCTCATTAACAAATGGTGGTTTATAGGACAATTTGAATTTGACATGTTGGTTATTCAATATAAACTGACTGGTTAATTTCCCCCCCCCCCCACCCTACTCAAACAAGTTACTTCTTGATGCAAAAATCTAAACAGATGGTTGAAATGAACATGAACAGAAGATGAAAGAAAAATACAAAAATCACAATTCTTTCTTCAATATGATAATTCTTGATGCTCATAAGTCCATCTCTGTGTTTGGGAAAATACAAATGCATGTCAAGTTAGCCTAAAAAGACCATTTCATAATTACTGCGTTCTGATCAAGGCAAATATCCAGAAGGATCATGTCATATGATGATTTGTCTTTCAAATTATCCAAGATATGATGGCAAGATGTAAGGGCTGCTTCATAAATTTATTCCAATGAACAAGGCAGCCAGCATACAACTGGTTGCATCTTTCTTATCATGTTTCATTGTGAAAAGATTTTTGATAAACTTCTGTACTGACTATCATTACCTTTATCCACACCTTCCTCTTGAAGAGCCAATTTTCCCTTAAAAGCACAGCGCCATGCCATGCTCAAGTTGATTCAATACCCGTAGATATCAAATGGTGATGACATCATCACCTCGTCAAACTTGCATTTATGATTGCTTCTCATGTGAAAGTTTGATAAAATTCCACAATTTTCATATCATACGGCCAATCTTAATAAAACGTCTACCAGCTTGTGTTTGGGTTTACTCTCTTTTAAAATATAGGTCCACTTGAATGAGAAGTGGATGTGTACATTAAGAATGTAATTGCCACAGGTTGGCTGGGGGGGGGGGGGGAGATCTGGAACCCTTGCACCTTCAAGGGCTGATTGGTAGGTTCAATGGGCTGAGTATCCATGTCCTCGAATCGATGCTGGGGAGGAAGACAAAGCGGTCTCCAGTTGTCGGAGCCGAGGTGGACAGGGACGGAAGGATGCAATCTAATCACAGTTGCCACGGCAACAGACTGAGATGAAGAATGAGTAGATGGTCTGATTGATGGACATCAGACACTGGGATGGATGCTGCGTAAAAACAGCGGCGGCAGGATGAGAGAGGAAAGTAAAGGACAAAACAGCAACAACAAGCATCAGGCTTGTTTCTCTCTCTCCAGCAAACGCAACTCCTTGGAATAATTCCCAACCAGATATCAAATTGTATCGAAGTGATCTTTTGGTGCTTAGGGTAGAGATCTAGCAGCCAACAACACTGAGCTGGTGTATGATTATCTTTTCAGTCTCAAAAAAAAAGAAGAAAATGGATTGGATTGCAGTGATGGAAGATCTACCGCAATACAAATGGATAGACAGACAAGTATTGTAAACTATATCAATCATCTATCCGTGACACACTTGTATGAG
Source organism: Diadema setosum (assembly GCF_964275005.1). Classification (NCBI taxonomy): domain Eukaryota; kingdom Metazoa; phylum Echinodermata; class Echinoidea; order Diadematoida; family Diadematidae; genus Diadema; species Diadema setosum. The sequence goes on from NC_092693.1 coordinate 23,087,046, forward strand.
AAGTAGGACAAAAGAGGCCTACATTTTCTTCTGGAGTAAGTCCTATTTACCATGAGCCTAACAAATGCACATTTTCATTTTCTTCACAGATTCAGCCTGCAATATGATAACCATTAACAGTCCTTGACAGACAAGAATAATCATGAAAGCCTGATAACGTTAAAAGGTAAGAATGGCCACCCAATAATAGATGAAAACTAAAACAAATTCAAGTAGTCGCTTGGATGATGAAAAAGAGAAGTAGAGGGGAAAAAAGGAAGAAATATGTGATGCAAGGTGGCAATGGTTCAGCACATCATCACTTTTGCCCACATGTGCAAGTAAGTAAAGGTTGAAACCACAGGAATTGGTTGAAGACATATGGACTAGCCATCCGGTCATCATTCAGCCACATAAACTGACAGGGGGCTGGATGCACCATTGCTACGCCCATCACAAAACATCTGCTCATGTTGACATTGGGCTAACAGGTAGCTACAGCTATCCATCACTCGGAGGTTGCTGTAGTGACAGTAGAATGTCGACAGCTGTTCTGCGCTGTGTTCGAACACAGCTAGCAGCAGAACCCATTTCCACTGCAAGATATGTTTATGACATTCACACATTCATCACCGATCAAGAGCAGAGCAAACCCCACGCTGACATAAACCTTGAAACCCTCTCATCATGTATGGCCTCCAGAATTTAAAACGGTAGAGTAAGAGCGAGGAAAATTATAACGTGCAAGGTGCATTGCTTTCATATCACATAAATCAGCAGGATGTTGGGGGAGGGGGGGCATTCATGTTGCCATAGCGATGATGAGAGAGGATGCTGTTGCTGATTGACACTAGATGGTTTGCACTGATAACTGAAGTCATCTTCGCTTTAAATATGAAATGCAGGGAAGAACTGGAAGTCAAAAGGGGACACCAATTGAGATGCATAGATATCAATAAAGATGATGAATGTCAACGTTAACACACACAGGCAAGAGAGCTGTTTTCAACTTCATCACACCAGTCCCTCACTGGTTACCATGGCGATTTAGGAGCATCAGATGGATGGGGGAATGGAGGCCAGAGTGAAGTGGGATATATAATGAGGTGAAGAGTTGTCACCAGCTGCTGCATGATGACAACCCAAGCATCTCATTTGGGTACTGGATATCTCTCCCTTTCATTTGGAGATAATGGCTAATACCCGTTTGTATTTCATGAATAACCAAACACACCGTATATATCCCACAGACTCCCGTTATTTGTGTTGTCATGCAAACCAATAAAAACAAAATAATCACACACGGAAAGAATGACGAACAGAAAAATTCATCATTGATCTAGACTTACTTTATTACTATTCTTATCTTGTGAGCAACAAATATACCTATCGAAGCAAAAGACACATGTGATGTGCTTTACACTGAGGAGTTACTGTTAAAGCCAAGGTACAGTTTGGAGAGCCACAAACGCACATTTTCATGGGCATCAACTAAGCATGAAGGCAGGCAAGGTTTAAACAAGGTAGTCATTAAAAATGACTAAAGCAGATAACGTGGCATATACTCAGTGGGATTTGACATAGATCTATTTTCTTTGGCAAATGTAAGCAGTTTTGTTTCACAACATCTACATCATTGGCTGATTTTTTTTTTTAATCCCTTATCACCCTCTGTACAAATGCATTTACCCAGAAAGCAGTAGATGACAGGTTTGAATCCTACTGGTTCCTTTTTCCCCTACGTGATTGTTAAAATGAAGATCAGCCGTTGTGATCTTACTAATATTTGTATAGAGGATGACAGTGGACAATTCATGACAAATCAACCATAGCACATTCACCCCTCTGTATTTACAATGTCTTTCTTTCATACAAATCATTATCATTATCCTCCACCATTCCCCAGGACTGTATCTAGAGATGAATGAAACGCTTCAAAGCCTTCTCCCTTCTATGTATGGAAGACAAGAGGCAGTGCAGAGAAAGATTTGTGCAAGAGATTGAAGACATGAAAGTGCATTCTATTCAAAAAGAAATCCAGTGACAGATGTGTCTTGGCCAAGAAACAGAAAATGGGAGATGAGACACGGAAAGCATAAAAAAAGACAAACAAACCCAAACAGCTATTTCTGAACATGAAAGAAATGGGTTGTTCCAGATCTCTTCAACCCCCCCCCCCCTTTCCCCCACTGACTAGCAGCAAGACAAACTGGTTATGTGCGTACATGGCAGAAGGTCGTATTATGGAGGTACATGGTTACATTGTAACAGATGTCAGTACTACATAGACAGATGGGAGGATAACCCCAGCATAATTTCTCTGATCTTGGGCTCTGTTGCATAAAAGTAGAGATCAAATGGTTAAATCAGAAGATCAAACATAAGTCTCTTAATGCTCAGTTCTGACTGGCTGATAAGTGGCTTATGTCTGATTTTTCTGATTTATGTTTGATTGAATCCTTTTTATGCAACAGGGCCCTGGATTCCCAGGTAGAGCATCGGGGCAATAAATGCCCACCCCGATACAACTGTGTTAAATAACACAATTTATTCTAAAATGAAATTGTCACATTAAGAAGATCAGACAATTACGTTTCCTGAAAATAGACCCTGACTAAATGACTTTGATTGGTCCATCTTATCCAATAAGTGAAATCCATGAAACTTCCAGTTATGAAACCAATAATGTACTCAAGTCTTAGTGACTGGACATTTTGTTATGCCTTCCTATCTTGCATGAATACACATGTCCACCAAAAATTACCAGAAAATGTCATTGAATATCCCACAAAATAGGAAAAAAATAAGAATAAATAATAAATATATACTTTTAAGCATAAGAAAATGTTACACTACGTATATTCAATCATTCATGAAGGACAAATAGATTCCTATTCATGGACATATCCACGATCTCATGTTTCAGTCAAAAGTGAGCAGATCACAATGAAACAGGCATTATGCAGAACAGAAGGAAAAAAATTAGCACCCCCCCCCCCCCCCTGCTTGCAGTACCACTCTCTATCACATCTCATTGGTGAGTTCTCAGCAGACTGCCTGATGAAGGGGACTGGTGCTGAGAGCGAAGAGGGGAGACCTATCTTCATCCATTAAAGATATTGCCCCCCATCTGGTGTCTCATTTCATCAGGGCTTTCCCCTTTTCTGCCTCACAGAATGTGCTCATTTTCCTCCTAATATTCACATTTCTATTTCATCAGGGGTTGGGGGCTGACACCAGTCATGCAACAGAAATATCCATTCTGGATTTTCTTGTATTTTTTATTTTGTATTTTTTTTATCTATTTTTTTTTTTTTTTTTTTTTTTTTTTTGGTGATAATTAGCCAGAAAGGATAAAGACCCGAGCGGGCATAGGGAGTAAAATTAGAGATATGATAAAAATTGACCAGCATCGCTTTACTGTGAAATCACATCTACACATGCGCTATCCCATCAGTATGTGGCAGCAAGAAAGGGTTGCTTGTTAGCAAAGCGTTCATGCGCTAGTGACTAGAAAGGATGCTTCATTACAGTCCCCTGTTACCATGGCAACCTCTTATGCTCACCTGTCTCCTCTTGGAGGTCACTCTGACAATTTGCATACAACAAAATGCAGCACAGCCACATAGCAACACCCATGTACAATGAATATGATAGCATTGACTTTGAGGTATCATTTCATTCTATTCGTCTTCTTTCTTTTTTACTATGAACTTGTCCCAGGCAAAATAACACTGGCCTGCAGGATATTGGTATAGGGTCAGACAGTTCACACATTCCTAATCCTTTTTCTGTGGTCACTATGCAAACATCTGCCATAGTATAAAGGACTCCTGTTTAAGCGCGAGTCCGACTTTTTAGGGCACACATGGCTCCACGACTAGTCATCAAATGTATATGGATTGCACACGCATGCAGAAAGGTAGCAACACCACCGTGTACGGACAACCTCTACACACACACACACACACACACACACTCACATCCTCATTGACAGTTGAGGAGACAGCGCTATGGCAACATGCCTCAGTGAGAAAAAGGCAGCTGCCATCATCTACCCCTCCCCCCCCCCCTCCAGCTGCCAGGAAGTCAGAAGGGGGTGGGGGTAGGGAGTGAATACAAGGATGAATCTTAGCGATATGACCGATTCCAAGAAGCAGAATTGTAAGGAAGAGAGTAGTTTTTATGCCACTGATATTCAAGCATATATACCATCTCTTTTTTCTCCCTCTCACGAGCACATGTCATAACTGCTTTACAGCTAGTGTCATTACAAACTCATCATACACACTTTCCCCCTTCCCAAACCCTCTTTTTTTTTTCTCAAAACGAAAAATTAAGATTTGCTCAGCAGCTGACGAATAATTACAAACCTGTAATCTACAATTTCTAAGGAGAGAATCCAAGGAGAGATGGAGAGGAAGATTCCAGTGGAGAATGGAGTAAAGCAGAGAGAGGAGGAGGTTTGTAGGCAGAGAGGTTGGAGCCACTAGCATGTCACTAAATGGAATCTTCTTTTTCTCTTCTTCTTTTTTAATCTAAATATCTTCAAAATCCTTCTTTCCCCCAAATGTCACAAAGTCTGTTATCATTATTTTCATAATTTCAAATCATGAATACATACTCTTCTGGTAACCTTCTCCCTCCTCTTGTCTCCTCTAAAAAATAAAAAAAGTAACAACAATAATAACAATGATTTTGCAGACTCTGTAATAAATGTGCTTGGGAGGCATTGTGAGCATTCCCTTGGTGAAAGATTCATCAATGACAGCTCTAGAGATAAATGCATCCCTGGACTTTTCAACTCATCACTGCGAATGTCGAGTGCAGTTGATTACAGAATGTAATTCTGAAAAGGTCACGAGTCATATTGGCCTGCCTTTCGATATACAGCCCGGGCACATATTGGTTCTAAATGAAAAGAACGAATGGTAAACTTTTCAAACGAATCATACACTGCCTTTCCTAAAAAACTTGCACAAAATGAAATGCTCAATGGGACAATAATTTAAACAAATTACATATCTAATATTTCATCTTTCTCTAGGCAACAAAGGGGGATGGGGGTGGAAATGTCTCAGGAATACTATGCACAGCAAACAAACCAGCGGCTTGCTAATCAATTCCATTGACCAGCGTCTCAGTTTGTCTTTTGTCCGATTGAGAAACACTGTCCTAATGTTGCTGACATTTGAGTGCTGAAAGAGGAAAGACAACTCAGAATCACGGTGGAGTAGTATTAAGTTCGCAGTGAAATGTCAGACAAGTATACACTATGTCTACCACACTCCCACATGACAGTACGGCCAAAATGTGTGTCACACGGCAACTTTCTCCCACTAACTTCAGCAAGTAAAAGAATCATCCTTTCAAAAATCTTCAATTCTCCTGGAACTATTCTTTCCTGAAATGACTGCACCTTTGGATTTCCCTGATATTGAGAGGATAATAAGTTTCTCTCTCTTTACATTGTATAGATAATATAGATAAACATACATAAGAGTGTTGGTATGCTGGGTGAAATGTGATGTAAATATATAAACATATAGACAAATGAACTACTGATATTTTATGAAGTTATATAAATACGTATGTACACATGTATGTATGTATTCATGAATATAGTATGTGACCATAGGTGTGTTTAGAATGTAGATGTGGGGGGGGGGGGGGAGTTCTGTTTGTTTTCTTCGTGAGAACAATGTTGCACTTAGCCCTAAATTTCAAATTTTTTAATCTAAACATTTCTGTCTTGTCTTTTTTTTCCTCCATCCCTGTAGCTGGATATCATAATGAAATAGTGGTAAATTTGCCCCCCCCCCCAAAAAAAAAAAACGCTTTTAGCTGATAACGAATTAGAATTATGCAAGTTTTGTCTTTTTGAATAGGCTTAATTAGAGTACTTTTGAGTGTAAATTCATCGTTTTGGGCAAGAAAGGATGGCAATGAGCCTCATCCTGCTCTGAGGGACAGCAGAGAGCTGGAGAAGGGGAACTCTTTTTTTCCCCCCTCCCTATGTTTTTGTGTTCCCACACAATGGGGACCGCTACAGACACAGTACGGCACATGAGGGCTGCTGTGTTATTAATATACACGTCACCCAAAATAGCGACTGCCCTGGGTAAAACTTGTCCCTTCCTTTTCCTGGCTATGATAAGCATGGTAGAGAAAGCTTTGAGCCAAAAGCCAAAAAGGTCACATGATCACAAGTCTATCTATTGACTCAGGTGCCGTAAAGGCAGCATAAAAGACATAAATTTTACCAATTAATGAAGTGACTCTTAAAAATAGCAAACTGAGCATGTGAGGATAATACATATCAGCATGACTTACAGAAAAATCTACCTTATAACAAAAGATATAGCATAGAAACTAATACATTTCAAGTATATACAGTGTAATGACATACATGTTTCATGATGAAATTTCTGAAAGATAACCTCAAAGTCATATTTTTTGTACAGACTGGAATACTGTAAGACGCCATAGCGAGTCAGAATTATTTCATGCGAATTGAGACTTCCAGACAATTTTATGAGTGGTTAAATTAGTGACTGTGGAGTTCAGTACTGAATAGAAAAATGCATTAGTGCATGTCACAGTCTTTACAGGATTGGAGTTAATATTTAGCTGGTTTTTTTAATTCAAAAATAGCACCCTACTACTTAACTACAAATACATAGATACATACATACATATATATATATATATATATATATATATATATATATATATAAACTCGGATAATCAAGAAATAAAATTCATTTCATGCATAAGGTAGCAAAAATTATTGTTTCCATATTGGAAACAACAGGGAAGGCAAAACAGGACTATTCATTTTGATATCAAATGTAAAATTATTGGAACAAGGCCATGGAAGGCCTTTCAACTGGTACATTAACTCTCATCATCCCTTTAGCAACTTGACTGAGAGAGAGAATGGTGCTGAAAGGGTTAGCCTGTATCCAGCACAACACTACACATTTAAATACGCTTGCACATTGGATTCCCGCTCGGGATGCCCTCAATGATGACACAACTGGAAAGGGTTCATTTGAGACCAAGGAGGACACATTTTTCCATGGAGGGACAGCAATCCACTGGACATCCATGGACCCGCAGGTGGCCTGTGAAGATGGCTAGTTAGCGGGCAGGCAAAGAGCCAGAGAGAGAGGAAGGGGTAAATGAGAGAAAATGTCTTGATGGGCCAAAGAACAACATCAGTGAAAGATGATGAAGGGGGTACAAGAGAGGGAGAGGAAAGGGGGGGGGGGGAGGGAATTACCAGTGCCTTGCAAGCTGACAGAGCAGCTGTACAATGACGTCCCAGCTTGCACAGCCGGCCGGCTGGCCCAACCGGCTGGCTGGCTGGCTGGCTGGGGTTCAAGAGCCCCCGCACCACTGGTGCTCAAGCTGTAATACGGGGGAGGAGAATACCACTCCTGTCCCCAGATGGGTTTATTGGTACATCTGCCACTCGGGCTTGTAGGGGGAAAGAGGACAAAAGCAATAGAATTTTTTCACCCCTCCACCGCCCTCTTGCCTTGTACTGAGTAATGGTAATTCCCTCCCTTTCCAACCCCCACCCCCACACCTCCCTTCTCTTCCCAATTCTTTTAACAGGGAGGCTGGTTTCTTGTCTATTAGTACATCTACTACCTCTATTATGTGTGGAGGCAAAACCAATATGTGCATTAGGGTTAACATTGTACCCCTCCAACTACCCTCCCCTCCTCCTCCTCCTCCTTCTCCACTCACTACGATGAAGCCTATTGTTCCCCCTGTACTCTCAGATGCTAGAGTGAGGCATTTTGTTGAATAGAAACTGTCTCTCTTTATCAAACTCCTATTTAACTTTGTTTAAATTATTTCTACTCAAACACTCAAAATCATAATGAAGTAATCAAAAGGAAAAAAAAACAACACACACCTCACATTGCAATTCATCATTTCTAAATAACATGCCACTTGCCTTTTACAATAAACTCATCAATAGATTGTTAATTCTTACATTTGCAAAAATGTAGACATTAAAAATGGTCTTGGGAGAAAAGATAAAGTAACATTGTTTCTTCAGAGATCATTTTGAAAAGAAAAATTGAGTTCTACATGACTTATATCACAATCCCACGACCATGGTAACCATTTTGAGAGGAAAGAAATTGAGGGACATCATCTAATAATCAGAAGACAAAAATTGAAGGACATCATTTCACCTGATAAGACATTCACTCGCTTGAAACATTCTAAAAACTTGAGTGTTTTTCTTGAATTTTAACTTAACGGTCACATTTTTGTTGCCTTACTCTCTTGCTAAAAAAAAAGAGGCAAGGTTCCCCCCCCCCCCCGATAAATCTCCTTTATTGTGGCATATGTGCAGAGTTTATGATTGATATTAAAACACTTTGACTTTGAGTAAACGAAAATGATCATAAATCATTTTTAGGTGCAACTGAACACAGAAGACAGGTGGAACAAAGTTGAAACATGAGTACAATTCATGGGGCAAATAGGCATTTTGGTCTATAAATATTTCCTTCGGCTGTAAGTTTCTTCAATTTGTCTCCCTCTACACATTAAATTTGTTAAGATCGCAACTGCTGTAGGGGCGATCGTTAACGGCGGGCCGTTAACGATCTCCCCGTCACTGTACAGGCATGCTAACCTGGATACATTAAACTGCACATTAATTGAATATAAGACCATTCTGAAGCAAATAATTTTCACACAACAATAGATATATAATGTACTCTTAAATGAATCCCACAAGGATTGGAAAAATCATCCCCCAGCATTTACACTGATTCCCAATGATCAGTTACTAGCCGTCCCCTTTAAGATATACCAGAATACCAGAAGTTTTTTTTTTTTTTTTTAAAGTGTTTGGAAGAAATGTGATTCAAGCTTGCATATATGTAGACTCACCTAGCATGGCACGTGTTCAGAAACACAATTATAATTAGTTCTCTTGTAGCTATAAAACCAATCACTAATACACAAGATGAAAGTGCCCATGCCTAAATGGCACAAGAGATGCCGTACCGCTTATTGAGCAAATTGTTCCACAGGCGGGCCACACCTCATTGAACAGGGCCAAAATTGAATGCAAATTGCTCATTCACAGGTCCCCTAACAGACTCCCCATTGCTTCAATGGTGAGGGAAATTCTCCACGACCGAAGGCATAATTTGGTAAGTTTGTTTTGCGAGCAGCAGAGGTGCATTCTGACGACATGGGCATGCTTACAAAATACAGTCGCAATGAACAAGAGTGTGACAATGGCTGATCTGTCTGCACGCTGGCCAGGTCAGATGTAATGAAACGTGTGCCTTCCCATTCTAATTTCACACACCATTCAATCTTTTCATACCAACACAAAACATCACCCAAAATACTGGGAGACATTATACATACATATATTTGGGTACATTGGTACGTTAAAAACTGTGAAAATATACACATACATGCCAATATGAAAATATGATACAGTTGTTGGATGTCATGTGCTCTCCAGAAAAAGACAGGACTTCCACTAATTTTATTCTTTTCTCTCTTAGCTACACTTTTTTTTTACAGGAATATGAAATGATTTGCTCATTGATGACTCTGGCATGGCAGTGAAATGCCACCAGAACTGTCAATATTTAGCTACCCCGGGGAAGAACACGTATGTATGAAGCCATCATAAAAACAAACTAAAATTCATTTTTCCCTTTGACATAAAGACCTTAAGCTATCAAAAGTCTCCATCTTCACCTGGCATGACTTGCCGATTTTTCCCATTCCCCAAGTGCAGTCTTTATGTTCCTGTCTTGCTTGGATAAGAAATATTTCCTACTTGGATATTGAAGAAAAAAAAAAATGAAAGGAACAAAAATGTTTCCAGGCCTGCAGAAATGGAACTATTCACACTGGCCTACTTAAACACTCAACATACAATGCACTTTGATGGATTATGGAGCAAATAGTCAGTGGTTTGAACATATTTTTACTTCAGCAAACAAATATATAATTCCTCGCAACAGATTCATTCATCTTGCCATATGTCGCCATGAACTTTGATATTTTGCCACTTAATGCCATGCTTAATCGCAGCGACCAGTTACTTTTCCTGATGTCAGGAAGAAACGAAAGGCAAATTGCGTCACTGAAAATACTCTAACGTGGAGCGCATTAAAGTCTTTCCCCCATCTTGGCTTCTTGGCATTGGCAAAATGTATGTTGGTCAGTCATTCTGTCTCTTGTACCATGCTGTAGGAGGAGCAGAAGAGATGGGGGGGGGGGGAGGGGAGGAAAAATGACCAAGGCAAAGCTTTGCCTTTTTCTTTAAAAGCTCCATGCAGTAAATAATTATCATATCTTTATGGGATTCATTTGTGGAGAACGCAGGATTCATCTTCATCCTTTAGACATGTGGACAAATGGAACAGGCCTTCAATAAACTGAAGAAAAAAAAAAAAAACTCCTTATGAGAACTAGATATCACTGGTATAATGTTCATGGAAGCTAACTTGCTGTAAGAAAGATATGTGCATCAGTAATACTTGACTCAAGTCAGGATTCTTTGGCTGTATGTGCACTTACATATAGGTCAGTGATAAAGCTGTACATATTCGTTTCCAGGGGGGCATTTCATGAAGGAACTTGTCGGATAAAATGTCCGACAAGTCAATTATATCCGACAAGTTCAGAGAAATCAGCCAATCAGACTAAAGAATTTCTCAAAACTTGTCGGATATAATTGACTTGTCAGATATTTATCCGACAAGTTCCTTCATGAAATGCCCCCCAGGTTTCTCAAATATATCCGAGTTGGGACAGCCTTTCTGCTCCATTGTATCCCAACATTACAAGGTCTTATACAGAAAGACTTCAAAAGAGGCTTACTTAATGCACAAGATCTAGAAATAAGGAAAGGAATCCCAATTCTGAAAAGGTCACCATCAAAATGAATCACTGTCCTTTCTTACAGACTATTTCTAAAATGAAACTCCTACTTAAAATTTGTTGCACGTCAATAACCACTCCAACATGGCTTCATTTACGACATTTGTTGCAAACCAATCAGCATTCAAGAATGGCTTCAATCTATGTTGTCCTTGCTGTCCTATTCCTGTAGAAGTCAACAGGACTGTGTTTATACATGTACCAGCACAATGTCTACATGAACTAGACATCAGCCAAGCTTTGTTTTGCAACAAGACATCATTATCATCACTAATTAAGCAAATGCGAAATAGCACAAGGATGAGAGGGAGTGTGTAAATTGAAACTGTTCGACTGGACTTACTTGTGACAATCACGGACAAAATAGTGGAGTGACTCATCCGAGTCACTTCTTCAACTCTGTCTACACTCACAGCAGGCAATTATTCACTCCTGATGGGTGAATTGGCTATGTTACTGCCTTTATTGTTAAAAGTACAGCGTAAGTCCAGTCGAACAGATTCAATTTACACATTTTCATTGTACTACCTGGATGAATCAAAATCTGCATCCATATGACGAGGGGGAGTATTTGTGCTAGGTTGACATACCGATTAAATGTGTGCTGGGTAGGTTCATGTAGCATCTGTGCCAATGATGTAAATCCTTCTACCTGTTCACTCCCTGTGCATCAAACTAAGCACTTATTCTGGGAAATGAAACTGTAACGTGCATGCAGGAGAAAGAGGATATCATTAGTCTGTGTCACGTTCCACGAAATTCCTTGCACCACAGAGGTCATTCAACAATTACATGGAATCCTACAGCTAACGTCACATCTAACCAGTCAATCAACACAGCTCATCAGTACCATGTCCATGGTATGCTATCCTTGCCGACCAAATAAGCATTCTGAGTTTTTTTCTCTCTTCTTAGAGTAATCTGCATCACTTACTTTTTCATTCTGCTTTTCTGTTCTTGTTTGATTTATTTCCCTCAGATAAACTAATCATTTCTGTTTATCAATACTTCTTCAATAACAGGCATCTAGAAAATGTTATTTTCAATGTTCCATGTATACACATCTTTTCCTATCTGTTCTGACTCCAACTGAAGCTGAACATAGGAAAATCACTCCTGCTACAAAAACTTCAGTAATGACAGTTCATGTTGGTATTGTCGACTGAAATCACCATCCAGGAAGGTGTAATTCTTCCCACCCTCCTTCACAATCAGCTAATTAGTTGTAATTATAATCAAAGACGCTTCTTGTACAGGAGAGACAAAGTTGCATCAACACTGCAATAAAGCTAATGTTATCAAAACATTGATTTACACATTCGTACATTACCTTTCTCCCCCCCCCCAATAAAAAGAGCTGAAGCGACCCCATAATAGTGACAACACCCATCACGCCCCCCCCCCCCCCTTTAGGGAGCCTAATGAAGGACCCTTACTGCCTATCCCTGCCAGCTGTGCCATAACATGGGAAATGTTTTCATGTGTTTTGTAAACAACATCTGGTGGGCATGTGCCAACGTGGGGAGGCAGGGGCCTGGCAGCACTCCTCTGCCAGGGCAAAGGGCAAAGGCACTGCAGAGAACAAGGGAACATTTGGATTTCATCTTCTGGAGAAGGAAGGCCCACAAAAATCCTTGCGCATCATTGTAGGATCTTTAGTCAAGAGTACCAGACACTGGCTTCCCTTGTCTTGATGACATGGCTGAACTTTTTCCAATTTCTGCTTCAGAGAAGCAAGTCCTGTATGTTAGACAAATTGGACGCCACTTTGTGAACTGAATGGGCTGCTACCTACAGGCCAAAATGGTGGAATTGATTTCACAACTGTGTCCTAACACAACATAATTTACAGACTATGTCCTCAGTACCTGCACACACAAAAAAATCCACTGGACAACACAAACATAACATACTAAACTCAAGTTTGTACTACACACAGAATATATCATGAATACAAGGGTATGTCTTTATAAACGTTCAGTGCTCTGTCACTTGCACTCCAACAGTGTTGCTACATGTCCAGTTCACTATCATGGTATCTCTGCTATCTAGTGTACTTGTACGTAATTTTTGTTTCTGTCCCATGGTGTGGCCATAACTTCTATAATGTTAGTTATGATGGTGTCTCTTTTAGTCCATTGAGGTCACCTAATGAAGAGAAGCAATCAGATTACCTTTGACATTACAATTTGTGATATCAGTCATACATACATTCTGCCACTTCCTCTCTGCTCTGTTCTGGTGATGCAGAGGCAAATATTACACAGCATGCTAGAGCACGTACAACCACTTAAGTCATCTTTGACGCGAGGAAAAGTGGTGGCCTCCAGTGGCTAACAGGCCAGAGAACAAAGCCATAGTGTGGTATGATGCTGGCAAAAGGCAAACTGCATAATTGAAAGAGTTTACCTATTATCGTCATCATTACTATAGTGGACGTGAAGAAGGGAGGACATGAGTTTAAAACGTAAACAATCAATAATCTGTGCCTGGAGTCAGGGGGAAAAATAGAAGAAGATAAAGATATGGAAAGAAAAACCACCTTGAGAATGAGCAAACTGGGATAGACAAGAATTGTCGTGCCAAACCAAACAAGGTCTTAACCAGGCTTTACTCACGAAGAACGCTGAGGTAAAGATGCTGCAGAGGGGGCATTCATCGGCCAAAGGGGAAAGGGGGGGGGGTGTGTGTGAGAGAGAATGATCAAAGAAGAACAAGAAAAGAGGGCCACCAGAAGCCCCCTAACTGCCCTCCTCTCCCGGAGACAAAAGAGAGAGCTAAACCAGAGATTGAAGCCCGTGAAGCCTCTGCCATGAATTACAAGCCTCCCCTATTCAGCTCTCGCCATTCAACTCCAGGCTTGGCAGCCCCACTCTCGGCAATCCAGCGGGGTCCCCGGCACAAAGACCAGTCTTAAAGAAAGTGAGGATAACTCATTGTCAACACGTAATTGCCTTCTATCAGAGCAAGGCCTATCTTTTCAGGGCAGAACATCGACCCATTAACCACTCTCCTTTTCGCCTTCGCAGACTCTGTAAGCTTTCTGTGAGTAATTACCTCGCACCCACTGATTTCAGCTTTGTGGTATTGTTGTTGAAATTTGCGTTTCTTGTAAAGCAGAGTACAGCAGTGCAGGAGACAGGCTGCAGTCTGTTACTCTCCTCATTTATGGTTTACATTAAACTGAAACCACAACAACAAATCCTGACTTTAATCCTGATTACGCATGACACACTGTAGATTTTGATCTTGTGATGTGGCCATTCCACAGCAATTATTCACAGATTCTCTCATTTCCATACTTGATGAAAAGGCCGATTCAATTCTAAACTGACACTTTTAAAGAACTGTCCAAGTCCCCTTTATGTCTCATTACCAAACGTTCAGTTTGAAACATAATCCAAATCCTTGCCCACAGAAAACTGTGGTAAGAATTAGGCCTATTTTAAAGATTTCAGCCTTCTATCATTTATTTAACAACAGCAGCAATACCATGGACGTACAACTCTACAGCAAGGCATTGAGTATGTCAACAATCCAGTAGTAGAGGCCTCCTTTGCCAAACACAGCATGGCATCTCCAACACAACTTAGCTCACACAAGCTTCAGTTGGCATTTGACCTGATTGTGTAGAATTCTCCATGAATTTATGGTCACTCTGTAACATTAAACCACTCAAATTTGGCCTTTTGCATGAGAGTGACATATAACACCTTAGACAATTAGGAACATAAAAATGAATAAAAATGAATAAATATAAAAGACGACAGAAGGAGAGTGATTACCTGTTTAAAGGTCAAACTGAATGCAGCTTAGACAAAAAAAGAAAAGAAATGGCATTCATATGTTAATATGCTGCCCCTAGCCATCAGGTCCAACTAGCTAAGATATATCGCGGACTGCTCAAAAAGAATGTAATATCAAACATTCATGTCTCCGATGGGTCACACACGTCAGCCCTTATGGCCATGTGATGCATACAATATCCAGAGACGAGGCAATAACACAAACCTAATGACGGAATTACATTGTCATTGCTATCTATATCTACCACAAATACTGATGGCAAGATATGACTGACACACAAAGTGAATATGAGATATATTGTATTGCACTACAACATACAATGTACATGATACACAAACAAGACTTTGGAAGAATACAAAATCTCTGCTAATACAAACATAGTGGCATGAAATGAGTCTCTAACATAAGGTAATTAGAATCCCCTGGAATCAGCCAATACTATAGACCACAACAGCATAATTTTGGGAAATGGAGTACTGCCTTCATTATCAGCAATAGTGACAGGCCATAGCTCTGCTATAGACAATGTGAATGGTCATTATACAGGTATGATGCCCAAGCTAGTGAATGTAATATATTAGCATGATTGCTCCAAAGCACATACTAGTACTGGCATCTTGACACTCAAAACATGCTTCACACAGCTCAGGTGATAAGTGCATTGTGCAAGTTAACAGTGCAAGCCAATCTTACATGATGAATGAGAGGAAAAGTGAACATAATATCCTTTTCAGAGCACTGCTGAAGACCGACCACTGCATGCTCTGAATGAGCACTACAAATTATGGCATGAAATAGAAACGAGTCTAAGTTGATACACGTCAAGGAGCGATGAAAACAGAGAATGAAAAAGAGGTTGAGGAATCAGAAAAAGAGGAGAGCGAGAGACAGACGGACAGATGCTCACGACTGTGTGAGGATCACAATAAGGCCACAGAAGGGGTTGAGTGACTAATAAAGCAGGGGGGTGATGCGTACCATTCAGAATGCCCATTGGTGTGGTGATGGTAACCTCGGGGACGGGCCGCAGTAAGAGGGATGTCGATTGCATGAGCGTTGCCTCGCTCAGGAGCATTGGTCGCAAATTTATATGTGAATATATATATATATGTCTGTAAATATCCGAGGCAATTTGACTCCTAGATCCCAAAGGGAAGTTTGGTGGGAGCGTGTAGGGTTCAACAATCAAAATTCATTGCAGGGGGTCCACTGGTAACTAGCACGGCAATGTCTGTCAACATTCTTGTGGGTGTATGTCCTCGTGAAATTTTCCTCCCAAGATCCACTCCTGCTTGTGTTGTACATGCACTGAAGAGCACAACCCCAGAACACCATTGACAGACGGGATGCAACGTGAGCACCACGCCAGCTGTGTCTACGCTTCACACTCCACACCTGCGAAGCCCGTCACATAGTCTCGGCTGTCGTGCTGCTGTGCTCTCGAGAAATGATGCAGACTACTGGCAGAGTATAGTGTATAGTGTCTGACGACGCTTATTGAACGAGGTATATCCCTGAGTGCTGTCAGACTGTACGCTCGGCAGTGGAAGTTGTGGTCACAGCAGTCCGCCTCATCTTATGCTGCCGTGGCAACCTGCGTGGTTATTTCCAAACACGAGTCGGGCAGATGCCTATGTTCTCCTAACTCTCTTTCCCTCTTCCCCTCTCCCGCTTTCTCCCCACCAAGTCCTACTCACCAGTCAGAGCAGAGGTAGCTAGCTGGGTTGAAGAATTGGGGTAAGTCATTCGAGATACAACAGCACGTGCGAAATGCGGGAAGGAAAGGAAGTGGAGAGCGCCAGAGCGAGTGACAAGCTACGTCCACACGGGCCAAGCAGGAATCCGTGACTAATCATGTCACTTCCACGATCCAACGAAGCTGGGGGCAGGACGTGTGGTGGACTGACGACAGCCCCTCCGCACCAACAGATCCTTTCACTGCACGCCTCACGTCTCTCTCCCTCTCTCCCCCTCTCTCTCTGTTTTGTTAAATTTTCCGATTTACCCACTAGAGGTTTTTTCCCTCCATCAACTACCAGCAAATCCTCCCCGTCTTGTTATCACGTAAAGTTGTGTGCTTCTGTGTGCACGCAAACACATGCACACACACACGCACACATACAGACACAAACTGCTTTTGTTGTCCTACCACTCTATCTCTTTTTTCTCTCTCTCTCCAACTCTCTCTTCCTCTATCTCTCCCGTCTGCCTATCTGACTACTTAGCTAATAACCTCACCACTGTAGTCCCTCACTCCTCCCGAACACACACGTTCAGGCCACAGTTTCTATTCAGCGCAGAAAACAGAAGGCTAGTTATTTTAACTCTTCGCCTTTCCTCACATCTCTACTAAGTTTCCTACGATTGGACAAGACACATACACACACACACACAGTCACACACACATGGCATACATACACATACAAAGCACAATGGGTGGTGAAGATCAACACCAAGTGCTCCGGATTTGCAGTGGAGTAAGAGAGGAAAAACCAGCAAAATTTACTCCTTTTCAAACAAACCAAATGGTACAGCCCCACAGGGCAGTCAGCATAGCAGAGGGCTTTGTTAGTCATATGCAAATAGTGGGCCGTTCCCATTCAGTTTAACAGGGGTGGGCTGAACCTAGCCTCAAGGAGGGGCATTCAACTGCGCTTGGCTGCCAAAAATGAGTAATTACCATGTCATCAGGTCAGTCTCTCCCTACCCCCCCCCCCTCTCTCTCTTCCCCTCTCTCTGACCCCATAGCACTTGACTCTAGTAAGCTAGGTGCAAATGTGAATACCCACTCCAACAGGTAGCTATAATCCCATTCCATTGTAACCTGAGCTTTATAAGCCCAACGTGCTAATTACATGAGTAATGATGTTGACAAACCCTAAATCCTATTAAAGTGGCCCTGGAGTAGCTGCAGACAGTTAGATGAGCTTAGTCAATGTGATTGATTTGATGACACCCCTCCTTAAACCCTCCCCCCCCCCCCCAATTAAATCAAACCCTATACACAATTTCCATGACCCAGCTATGCACTCTGGTTTCCTATATATAACTCAGTGCTCTAGTAATCCTTTCAATTTATTTTAGACAACAAAATCAATACATATCGTGACTGCAACAACAGAGAAAAAAATGGGAAGAAACATTTATTGTTACACCTTACTTATGCATTCCAAAGAGATAAGTAAAATCTGAATTTCTAAGCAGAACAGAGAAGATGTGATCTCAGTAGGGACAGACTATCTGTTGTTTTTCCTGTAGTCCAGGAACCCTCAACTATCCTCTTTACTCACCACCTACCTCTTTTCTTTAACCCACTGAAGCCTAAAAACTACCTACTGCACAGCAAAATATTTTTGTGGCATGAAATTTTCTGAATTGGAGTCGACAGCCTTTTTCACAGCATGAAACTAACACAAATTGCCACTGGCATTCAATGCATGCAATGTCACCAAGAATTTTCATGTGCATTTTACATTACCTGAATCTTTGCAATTGCAAAATTCTCAAAATCAAAATGTTTGCAAAATTGAAATGTACGCAAACACGACTAGTTTTACAGAGTACCCGGTCAGGAATCTATGGGCAATGCCTGTTATAGTAAAATCAGCTTGTTTTCAATGGGTGAAGTAAGTCAATCATGACACCCCCTCCCCCCCCCCAAAAAAAAAAATGCATCATTCTCTCCTTTCGTTGGACATATCATCTCTTACTCAATTTCACACATACGATCATAGTACAGATCTGACTTACAACTTGCCCTTGTCGTGCAGGAAATATATTTGATGAAAAAATATGAAATCCTACGCTCAAAACATTAAAATGAACATTGAGAAGATCAAGAATGATGATCATTTTGTTGGTAGCCCACAGGAGATGCAAAAAAAAAAATGAATTAAAAAAAAAAAACTTTGAAAATATCATTGGCTTAGCTGAAGTGACTTTTCACTGTTGGTACCATTCTGGTTCTCGAAACTGGCTGGCAGTATGCAGTGATATCAAAACTGGGCTACAATAACTTGTTTGGTTGGGTTCAACATCATTTCTGTCACGTCCCCCGTGTCCGAACGATTGCTAGTGTTTCTCCCTTCCGCCCCGGGAGCAAACGAAGAGGTGAAATTTGGACCACGTACGTCATTTCCATTTCGGAGAGTTAAGAAAGTGGCTATCTCCAAGGCCCTTGAGTCATGGAGACATTTATCTCCTCATCATCTACACTGCCTGTGCCAACAGGTGTCACTTTCTCACATGGTAGCGGGGATAACCTTATCACCATATTACTCACAGCGCCTCCAGTTTATTGACAACAGGCGAGCAGCTGATAATAACATGCTCAATTCTCAAACGAACCATTTTCATTTCCTTTTTTCTTTTTTCTTTTTTTTTTGTTGCGCACATAAACATGAGAAGATTTCGGCATGGTGTGAATGCTTGGTGAAAAATTGTCACTCGTAATCACTTTATTTCAAATGCTTCAATTATTTGCGTTTAGATTCTCAAACTGTTCACAGACACTGAAACGAGTCTCCCTGCGACAAAGTGCAAACTACATTCCTCACAACAGCTGTGTTGCAGGCCCCGCGGTCTGTCAAATAAAACACGTAGCTCACAGCACAAATGCACGTTAGTTTACTAGGCCTACGCATGCAAGCACTATACAGATAGCAAAGGGTTTGTCAGTGAAAGTAAATGAAGGTCCAGCTATACTACTCCTTCAAAGTGTCTTTGCGGTCAATTTATTCCAGATTACATAGCTATATCCAAACCCAAGAAAAAAACCTTTGGATGACAGGCCAATTCACACAAACACCCCCCCCCCCCAAAAAAAAAAAAAAAAAAAAGTTTTGGCAACATGACACAAAAACAAAGCTTCTTCTGCATGGACACATGGACACACACACACACACACAAATAGAAACTACTGCAATATGCATCAGTGTCAGTGATGCAAAAGTTAGTTTTTCTTGATTTTTTTTTTTAAATCCCTTCATGATAGTTCACCTCAAACAGTGTTTGTTAATGGCACACAAAAGTTGACTTTCTGGTTTTTTTTTTTTAAATCCCACAATGGAACTCTGGGCATGAGGCCTTGAAGTGGGGTTGAAAAGTCATTGCTAAGGCATGCACAGTTTGAGAATTTGAATATCCCTTTGCTTGCAATGTGAATGGTGGCAAACAAAATGAATTTTTGCATCGTGATCTAACAACCAGTAACTTGTGTGCAATGGAACTCTTATTTGGCGAAACATGACTCGAGAAACACATTTGGGAGGAGCGTTATGCAACTTTGCTTTCAAAGAACTTGATTCGAATGATTTCTATCAACATATTCACAGTACAAATTTTCTCCTTGCTTGAAGGCATTTATACAACCTCACAGGCAGTACCAGTATCCTCTAAATCTCCAAACAGAAGCAGGTCACAGTTATACAGCGAACAATAGAAGAGAAATGTTAAAATAGACTCGGAGAAGATATTAATATCGACAAGGTGGAGCTAGGGAAAACCAGACAGACCTGATCACAGCGAAGTGAGGGAAAACAGAATGATAAGGAAAAATTTCCCTCATATTAAACCTATTATGGGATGTGTATACAAGATGCTAGTAGGTACTACTGGTACTGGTTGACTCAGGGGCATGAGAAATTGAAGATATAATGGTGAGACAGAGAGAAACATATACATAGACAAAGAAAGGGGGAAAGTGAGATAGGATACAAGGGAAAAAAGCAAAGTATGAAGAAAATGCAACCATCACCTGTATTCTCCAGCTACCTGCAACTCGAACAAATCATTGCTCATAAAATAGCTCGGTCTTCAGAGGGACGGACCTCTGCGCCCCTGCCAGCAAAAATGGAGAGTGATCACGACCTACGCCTGGTTTACATCACCACTTACACAAATACTAGAGGATGGCAGGGACGACAATACAACCCCACAAAAGTAATATTTCAAGGTAGATTGGGACGTGATGGTACATCTGTTGTTATACCGTTACAATGTAAGAAGAGAGAGAAAAAAAGAAATATAGTTTCAGTGAAATGCTATCTGTTACACTTGCTGGTACAGTAGGAGGGGAAAGGGGGAATAGGAAGGGGTGCCGATCACATATGCACAGATCTTGATCAAATGTGGAAGGAACCATAACGATTTCGATGAAATGTAATAGTAATCCCCCACAAGGGCGAATTTCGTTCTTATCTGCAGAAGAGAAAAGCAAAAAAAAAAAATAAAAATGAAGCAGGAGGGAGATTGGAAAGGGGTCAGCTCGCAACCACCTGCACTTTTCTCGCTCGTGCCTCCTTTAACGTTTCTGGGTCATCATCCAAGACCAAGGTCCCTTCTTGAATTGAGGTCTTCCTATTTCTTCCCAGGGACATGGACAACTTAAACAGTCGAAACAAAAGAGCTTGAAAACAGGTGGACTTGAAAAAGAAAATCACCTGGTAATGGTAAGAACTATTTCCGGCATGCGTTCACTTTCACAGAAAATGTAGCAAGTTTGGCTCTCCCACCATCTATGTAACATTGATTTGTGATAATATATTTTGCGAAGAAATTGAGATACAATTGAAACTGCCGAGAGTGGCAATTGTAGGGTTAGCCACCTACATTATACAAATGATGAACGAGTCTGAGTGTGTCAGTAGGAATTGTGTGCACAACGTAAAGGGATCGTATAGTTTTGGTTGAGACCTAATTTCAGGTTTCTAACATTTTTGGGTGAGATAATGAGAAACCTCTTATGAAATATGAAAGAGCATGTAATTCTATGAGGAATTCAATGTTTATTTGATGAAAATTGGTTTTGAAATGGCTGAGATATCCAAAAAAGAGCAATTCTAATAAAGTGTGGGACCCACACTTTATTACGATCGCTTTGTTTTACTTTGTTTTTGGATGTTTCAGTCATTCCAAATCTGATTTTCATCAAATAAACTTTGAAGTCCTCTTAAAATGGTATGCTCTGTACTATATCATAAGTGTTTTCTTGGTATCTCGCAAAAAGTTAGAAGCCCAATTCTCATCTCCACCAATACTGTACCATCCCTTTAACCCATGAGGCGAAGCTGAGTGGGTTTAGGCCAAATTCCATAGTTACCGCATGCATACTATTCCTTCTGACACACACACACACAAAAAAAAAACCACGTACATCATTTATTTTATAGAACTGTGACAAATTTTGCCAAAAATTAATTTCTATTACATCAGATTTCTTACAATTTGTAAGTCTTTCTGTTTGGCTTGCTTTAGATGAAACCATGCACCAGTGATATTACTGATGCATGAAATTTTCACTGATGCATGGTACTGATGCACGGCTAGCCATCTCTTGCCAAGTGCGCAAACACGGGCTACTTGTTCTTACTGTATGGACCATCTCTTGCTAGGTATGTGAACTCTTTGTTACAAGTACGTGCGACATGTTTACTGTGTCTATTGCCAGTGATCAAGCGTGCTGCCAGTAAAAATTTGATACGTGGTTCTCGACCAATGAGATCGCTGGATTCTCTCGACATGTTCTATTAAAAGAATTGACTCATAAAAGTTTAGTTCTCCTTCCCACAAAGGGTTAACATTATTTGATGAAATCGTCATGTTGTGAAGAAGTTTTCCTCGAATCAAGAAGTGTGCTCTGCCATGTGACCTTGCCACACATCTACAACAACAGGAAGGTCTCAGAAACCAAAGGAATAAAAAAAGGAATGGCAAGATTAATGTTCATGCCTTTACGCAATATCATGGATAGGGTGTAAGTGTATGGGACTATGGGAATACTGCTTAACCTTACTTAAGTTGGTTGCCCAATACCTCTTGGCAAAGTAGTGTCCTCTCTACCCCTCTGTAAACTGCAGCCTGCAAGTTAGCTTCGTCACACATGTAATTGATGTGCAAGTCCTTCTCCGTGCGCGCCCCGGGTGCAATGCTTGTTATCGCGTTGTCTGATGCACCTAATCACTTTACCCCATAAGCGACAGAGAGTGAAATGGAAAAACAGGCATCGCTCCCCACCAGATGTGCAGAATAACGAGCAGTATTAACACAGCCCACATCTGCTCAACACATTGCTCTTCAATGAGGTCGCGTGAGAGAGTAAACTCTCCCCTACCCTTAACCCTTTCCATCCCAACTTGACTTTCAGCCACCACCCAGCATCTCAACTCCACCACCATGCTGATCCCAGTTTCCTGGTAGGAAAATATTGCTAAAAACTATTTTGTCTTTCATTCAGAACAGTTTACAATTTACTCCCCCTCCCCACCCCCATTTTTCTTTTCTTACTGAATTGGTCTATATACATTGAACATGCAAAAATTTGCAATCATTTTGGTTGAACAGTGACACCATGAATACACGGTGTAGAGCACACAATGAAGTGTACCACTTTATGCTGTTCTGGTGGTGTATAACGACGGTCAAACACTTAGCAACCCAATCTTGTGTCAGCCATACTTTTCTCCAAATGTACAAATATCTCAAAACATAATAAATGGTGTCACCTTGAATAAACTGCCAATAACAGGAAAACTTTGCACTGCATCCACGCTCTGGGTAGCAATGAATACCCGGTACCGAACAAGTTCTGTAGGTGGCAACCTGGTGGTGACTCAAGTCTCTGGTGGATGCAGAGACGTCTCCACGACATCTCTGTGACATCTCCTGGAGACAAGCTGGGTCTCCAGAGAGTCAGGGGAGAATCAAACTTGTTTGATTTTTTTTTTTCTCTCCAAGACTCTTTCCAGTCTCAAGCTGGTCTTGGAGACGTCACTGCAATGTCTATGTAACGCCTTCATGAGTTGCGGCCACATTGTAGAGACTAATGGAGACGTCTCTGCGATGTCTCCATGATGTCTCCATCAACTGTAGTCACGTTGCAGAGACTAATTTTGCCTGTAGCATCTCCAAAATGTCTCTGCAACCATGAAGAGACCCACAGTTGCAAAGGCCCATGGTGACAAAGTGGCCAATGATGTGAAGATGTTATGGAGATGTCTCTACCACTGCTGGGAAGTCACGGTGGCGCTCCCGCAGTTTCTGGGTAAACAAGTTATTACCTTGTTTGGAGACGTCTCCGACATCACCCTTGAGTCTTGGTGAGCCTTCTTGGTGAGAGCACAAGCCAATAATATTAACTTTCGAGTCTTTCGAGTTGCCAAGTCTGATCAGTCCCAGCAGTGAGTTGCACTAGTGAGATAGGCCCTTTGGACAGGAAAACACTGACAACTGTGTGACAATGACAACCTAGGATTCCAATTACTTCGCTACCAAGCAGTGGCTGCCAACTCATGCAGCAGAAGGTCACTGCTTCACACACGATGCAAGGTGTCATCATTACCTTTGCTTTAAACCACAAATGGTATGTATTGAGGCAAGTCTAAAGTACACTGGTGTGGATAGGGTAAAAATTGGCTTTTCATGAGAGAATACAAGAAATAAACCTCGGAGCACTGCAGGAGCTCAGTTTCTTCTGGGAAAGAGAGATCTCATTTCAGAATCCTATGCCATTTCTTCATGACGCTTGATTGTCCTCTATTGATATAGATGTGTGTTGTAGCAGATAGAAATACTGAGTTTTGCATTCATCTGTTTTGTTTTGTTTTTATAGAGCATAGCATTCAGCTCCTCCCACATATTGCCAATGCCTTCTCGAATGTCAAAAGAGGCCCCCAGAATTGATAGGACAATTTCATCATTCAGTGCAGATTGATTCAGAGCTGGGAGAAATTACATACGACACACATGCGGCCATGTCCACACACCTCGGCGGCATATGGCCAGCACTGAATATGTGCCATCGTCAGATGGGCTGCCGATCGACTGGCTTGCACAGGTGCAAGCCGTGTGTATGGTTGCCAATTTGAGAAGGCCTAACCCTGGTATCGTCATATCCAGGTACCAAATATGTTACAATAGAAACATATTTTCAGTATTTCTTTCTCTTTTTTTTTTCCCCTCACACCTGCTGGCCACGAAACTGGAGCTGCTAAGTACTTTGAACACAGCCAAGTGGTCTAAATGTTGATCATAACATTCCTCATACTGTCTTCAAATTCAAATAAAAAAAAGTCCTGTGTAATGCAGAAATCTAATCTATGTATCCATACGTGTGTGTATATATACATATCTGAATAATTGAATCTGTTTCCTCTCTGGGGTCACCAGGAGCTACCATTTCGTCTCCCAAGATCAATATCCCATTCCCAAGGTCAATATCCCATTGCGCATATATTGACCGGAACCAACTCCTCCTTAAGCCCAAGGATGAGGGCAACCTGTGATGGTTGTATCATGCAAGTTGCACATTACAGCCCACATGATGTGAAATTGCTCCATAGTAAGGATTTCAACGTCCACGACAGATAAAAAAATCATTAATAAAAAAAATGGATGTGATATTGAGCTGTGTCTTGACTACAGAGATGGAGTTGAGACTTGCATAGTTGGTATTCTGGTACAAAGAGTGTGCGTGTGCGTGTGTATGTGTGTAATGCAGACAAAGAGATCTCTCCCGCTTCTGCCAAACTCATCATACATCTCTTCTGGCAGACAACTTAGCGTTCCAGGCTGGGGGGAAAGTCACAGGTCAAATTCTGGCAAACACAGAACAACCACTGTGCTATCCACTTTTGCTTCTTTCTCTTCTCAAACATTTTGTTGTTGCTGTTGTTTTCCTTGCAAAGAAATAAAGCAAGAGAGAGAGAGAGAACACACTACGATGAACTACGAAAGGACAAGTCCACCTTCATATACATGTGGATTGAGTGAATGCAGCAATATTTGTAGAACACATCAGTAAAAGTTTGGGGAAAATTGGACAATCTGTTTAAAAGTTATGAATTTTTAAAGTATCTGCATTGTCACTGCTGGATGAGAAGACTACTAGAGTGTATGATGTCACATGCATACAACGATACAAGGAAAATATAAAGAGAATTTCACAAAATTTTACTTTTTGAAAAAGGTGCACACTTCTCCGACTTGTCACTGATGTATGTTAAGGGTAATATTATTCCCCCTTGCCTTCTGATAGAGGGAAGTCAAGTGTTCTTTTAGTATGCGAGAAAAGTGAAAATATCTTTAATTTTCCTTTTACTTTCTTTATATCGTTGTACTCATGTGACATCACAAGCTGTAGTAGTCTTCGCATCCAGCAGTGACTAAGCAGAAACTTCAAAAATTCATGATTTTTAAACGGATTGTCCGATTTTCCTCAAACTCTTGCTGATGTGTTCTATTAATATTGCTACATTCACTCAATCCACATGTCTATGAAGGTGAACTTGTCCTTTAAAAGGTCTTGTTTACCTTTGGGAGCAGTGATTTTAAAAAATGTTCAAGATATCACATTTAATGCATATGAGTAGCTCTATTGTAATTTGTATCACAGAACATCCTCCCATATAAAATCTTTGCAATAAAGCCTAAAATACAGGGAGATATCAATATTTTTCTCAATAAACCATAACCGGAGACGGTTTAGTCTGGAAACATTTTTATTATATCTACTGTTCACATTTTGTGTATTTAACAATACTCAACATCAATTATACGGATTAAACTTTTAACAGTGGTTGTTTTTATACGTAACTCACATTTTAGAACTATTTTAAAGCACTAATGCTGGGTTGTGTTTCATCTGCAAATGGTAAATTATGCCTTTAAAGGGAGTAAGTTATCAGATGTTTTGGTTTTTCAACTGAATTTACATTAGTTCACTGCCCCTCATGGTAAATTCCAAAATCGAACGGGAAGCTGTGGGATATGCCCCGTGAGACATGCATGCGCACAGCACACAATGATGTAATAGAATCATGATTGAAATCACGGTTGCGTTCATGCCCTTTCTGTGATTGTGATTCTGGCAGAATCATGATTCAAAACGCCCTTTTTTCTGTGATTCAGATCGGCATTTTGAAAAATCGCATGAACGCAACGCAACAAAACACGTTTAGGGACTAAACACGTTTAGAAACGCAATTCTAGTTTCGCATGAATGCAGCCTTAGAAAGCAACTAATAAAGTACCACTAGCAAGAAAAACAAACCTTCTTTGTACTTATATGTGATATCTGAAAGGATGCTTAAGCTATACAGATCAAAAAGCAGAAATATTGCACATTCTAAGCATAGTATGATCATGATGTCTGATAAAAAACATTTTTTTTTTTATTCAAAGAACATAGCAAACACACAAATACTCAACATTGTAAAAACATACTGGTTGGCAGTGCTGCATTGGTAACAAATTGTGTATACAACAAAATATACTAGAGTTTTCCATTGGTGGCATCTGGCTATTTAACCCGTTGGGGACGGACTGATTTTGCTACAACACGCATTTCCCATAGACACCTGCCCGAGTATACTCGGGACTCGTATTCAAAGGGTTAAAAAAAAAAAAGAAGCTATTTTATGATTAATGACAAACATTAAAGGTTGTCATATCTTTTTCATGGCCGTCCAACATGAAACTGTTGGTCACTATAAGAGAATCTTCCTCAACAGATGAAGAGGTAAGAAAGAAACAAAAACAATAAAACATAAGGATGTGTCTGGTGAGTAACATGAGCCAATGTACTGGTTGCACGGTGGTAACTTTAATACATAAGACCTTTTTTTTTTCCCTGAGAATGGAATTAACCCAATCACTTCTTTTTGCCCAAGGCAGGATTATCAAATAGAAGTTGGACAAGAGTGCAAACATTTGAATCAATGATACATCTTTATAATCTGAGTTACACATGGGTGTCAACTATACCTCTCAGTTACTTAAACATGCTGGCAAGTTTTTCACAACGTGCACATTGACTTTGTTTTGCTTCTCTTCATATTTGTTTGTTGATCAGCTGGTATGGAATTGAGGGATCATGTGACTCAGTTTCCTGGCCAAGGCCAAACTAACATTCCACCTTCTTTTTTTCCTTTTTCTTTTTTTCTTTTTGCAACACACACAGGTGATGGTATCTGCAAGGGGACATGGAGGAACAAGGTCGCCTGCAGCTGGGAAGTACAGGTGCACCTTTGGGATACTCATTTGGGGCAGATACACAACGGGGGAGGTCATGAGAGGTATAAAACATACTGCATGCACCATGAGAAATTGGAGCACAGTAATGGTATCACCTTCAGCCCTGCTGCCGCCACAGCTGATCGTGATATCTCGGGACCGTCAAGACACAGACGAGCAAACCAACAGGACAACTGTGACCTTTTTACTTCCGACAACTCTGTCCCATCTTTGCTCTAAATGAGCTTGTGGCAACATCGGAGTATTTCGTATTTGGTATTTTGTATCTTGTATAGTGAATTGTGAAGTTTGAAGAGTAGGCCTATATTTTGTACTGCCAATACAGACTGAAACTTATTTGCCAAAGCCCTGCAGACGAGTCATAGCTCATAAAACATGCTGCTCTTGCGGTTACAGGTAGCTATAAATGTTTGAGAATCATGTGACACCAGGGGGATGGGGGGGTGGGGGGTGGAGGTAAACAAACTGTGTAGTCAGATGGCAGCTGCTGCTCGACAAAGCATCTCACTTATTAGTTATATCATATATTCTATATCAAGGTAAAATTAAATGCCACACATTGTATAACAGCAAACAAAGTAGATATTGTTGCTCTCTTTTTTTTTTCTTGTTAAATTTCCACAACAAATCCATACAGAAAACAACTGTTTCTGGAAAGATTCTTGAGGGGGAAAAAAATGTTGCTCTAATAACTAATTTAAATCATGTTTTCTGTTTACTCGGTAATAAAATACTATTGACATTTCAACAACCATATTTTCATGAATGCCATATATTCATCTATTTACCTCTATTTCAAAGGCAAATATCACTTCAATCACTTGTCCACACAACAGGGGCTATCCAGCCATCCTCTCAAATGGGAAATGAAGAAACAAACAAACCTTCACCTTTAAAGCACTACAAGTGCTGTTCCTACCTATATTCTAATGAATTCTAAGAGCAAATGAGGTTGTGCAAGTCCTACATTCAACACTCACAGAAGACATCAGCGATATGTCATTCACCTCACTGAAGCACAGCCAAATATGAAGTAATGAGCACAAAAACGAGTATCCATACTCTTCTTGTGTAACCCATCCCACCTCCCCCCCCCCCTTCCTCATTTGATCTACATGTTTGCACTATGCCACAATTCGAATGCAAATATGAACATTGGAGAGCTCCTAGCTCAAATAACTTTACCTTAACATGAAATCACCTCACTTCTCAGAGTATATGACCAGCTGGTTCTTCTACAAGCATACCCCCCTCCCCCTAACATACACATACATACTCACAAGAATATATACGAGGAAAAAATTTATGAACACAATTAAAGGGCTGGTAAAGTATTGGTTGAGGGGAGGATTCAGCTTTCAACTTTTCACGAGATTTCTAGAAACCACTCAATGGAATGTTAAAGATCATGTGATTCTATTGAAGAGGAATTGGTTTTGAAATGGCTGAGATATCCAAAAACAGAGTGACACAAAGCAATCCAAATAAATGGTGGGTCCCATCTTGTATAAGGATCACTCTATGTTGAATATCTCAGCCATGTCAAAACCAATTTTCATCAGATAAACTTTGAGTACCTCTGAGAATTGTATGCTCTTTCATATTTCAAGAGCGGTTTCTAACCATCTCCCAAAAAGTTAAAATCCGAATCCCCTATCTCAACCAAAACTACACCATCCCTTTAATTTACCCTAGCTACAGTAAAAGTGTAAAGTTAGCATTAACAAATTTGCATGATGTTTATGTGTGTGGCTCTATGACTACTTCCTCAGATGTGCTTGATTCCTTGCCACTGAACAATACACGCTTCTTCTGACAAATTTTGCTTGTTGGGTAAATAATCGACAGTGATCCCTTTTAACTGACGTAGGCCCTTCCTCTCTCGCCCAGTTCATCACAACCAATTAAGCTTTTATTTGCCTCTGTCTTTGCAAGTTACAGTCAGCTCAAGAGTGTCTTACCTCGTTACGGCCAGCAGCCTACGCAAACTCTCCAGATATACATCTCAACGCGTTGAGGACAAATCCCGAGAATACTCGGGCAGGTGCCTATGGGAAATGCTTGTCATAGCAAAATCAGTCTGTCTTCAACGGGTTAAAGATGTCTCACTTGACCAAGACTTGATGGACTTAGGGAAGGTGAAACACCCGTAGGAATTGACACTGATTATCACAGCGTGCACAACTAAGATTGAACAGAGTTCCAGTTGATTCATGTCATTACAGTCATGTATCATGTTCGGGTCTGAATCAGCAATTGAATAAAAGAGAGAAAGATACAAAAACACTAACAAGCATACACACAAAAAAGAAAAAACAATAATGGAGAGAGAAGAGAAAAGATGGAGATGATGGAGAAGAAGATGAAGAATGAAAAAAAGATGAAGACACAGAAGATGAATAAATAAATGAAGAAGAAAGATAAAAAGATGAAAATGAAGGCTAACAAAAAGAAGAAAATGATGATGATGGAGGAGGAGAAGAAGAAAAAGAAACAGGAGTTAAAGAAATATGTCGGTTACGAAGAAAAATGTGTAGTGAAACAAGTTTGCTCTTGTTTCCCTACATATTGCGGGCGCATTAAAAAACACACCGTCCCCTATCCCTCGGATCTCCCCGGCTGAGATCTGTTGACTCAGGTGGCCCAGTGAAACCACGGCCGGTGCGGAGAGCGAGGCGGCTCCGTGGCATGCGGCCGCGGACCCTCAGCTCCCTAAACACGCAATGAAACCAGAAACCCACACACAGCCTGCACCGGTGATCAAACAATCGGTCGATACATAGCAGCAGCATCCCACAGCAGTGAGCACAGCCTTGTTCTCTTTTACTTCCGCTCCAACTCTTACCGGATACATTGCATTCATCAGCATATGGGGGTACGTCTCTCTACATCTACAGCTCCCTTTACCCCTACCCCCTCCCTTCCATGAATTCCATAATCTTTTCAAAGATGAGACAAATCATGCATTTAAGAAGATTTTGATCTGCAATTAAGACCCTGAATCCTCTGATAAGTTGCGTCACTGAGAAATTTGAATTTCTCCCTCATGTGTATTTTCTTTAGAGACCGTCAACATTTCTGCTTACTTTAGTGGTCTCCTGCATTGTTCTTTCCTTCATTCCTCTGCTAATATGTAAACATTAGTTCTTTCTTGTAATCATGTATTTCATTTAGATGATTTATTGACTGTATTAACTTCAGAAATACAATGCAAAAATAAAATTGAATCGAATCGAAATATCTCGATAGGACCCAGATTTCTTTGTGTCAAGCAAACGCTGCCAACTCATCCCACTCATCAAATATCTGTTAAAGGATCCAAACAAAAGTTATGTCAACAAAGTTCCACTTCATAGGAGCTGTCATGCACAAAAGCATTTCCATTCATATGCCATGGTGCATAGAGTCTGCCTACCAACAGTGATACATTGCGTCAATTGCCATGACGACAAAAGACACAATTGCACCTCAATCTGCTTGTCTCCTTCTTCAGCAGACCATTTACAGTGTATTTTTCTCTCTTGGTTAAAGACAAATCATTCAAAGATTCTTCTTGCAAAAACTAAGTCAACCAAGGTCAGAGCTATAGCATACAATAGCCATACTCACACATGCACCTTAAAGGCATAATTTACCATTTGCAGACGAAACAGAAACCCAGCAATGGTGCTTTAAAATAGTTCTAAACTGTGAGTTAGGGATAGGAACGACCAGCATAAAAATTTGAATCTGTAAAATAGATGTTAAGTGTTGTTAAATACACAAAATGTTAACAATAGTTATAATAAAACAGTTTCCAGACTAAACTGTCTACAGTTACGGTTTATTGAGAACTGTGGACACGTGTTAAAAGAATACTGTAGTTTTGCATTTTTAATGCAATAAAAGTCTGCAGTTTCAATCAGCTTTATATTTTGTTTTGTTTTGTTTTGTTTTCATTTGTGCTTGAATGTTGGTTCTCAATACCAGCACGTTTATTCCCAGCTGTGAAGTACAGATTTATTTTCTAACTCAATAGGCTTGGTTGGTACTGCTTGGCTTCCACATGGTATACTATGATTACCTTTTCCTAACTGTTGCTGGTATTCCTGAGGTGGTGTCATATTTATTTTTTTGTAATCCCTTTCATTTCATCCCCCCCCCCCCAACAACTGACTTACCTGTGTTATTCTCTACTGAGTCACACAACCTTTCCTCATCACATTCACACTAAATCCAACTTTACAACATACAATACATTTTGCATACAACATAGCCATGTAATAGTGGGTGTGTGTTGGGGGGGGGGGGGGTGGGCAGATAATTCCATATGCCACTTGGGCAGAATCAGCTGAAGACTCCATACCATACAGCATGCAACTGCTCTTTGTAAATTGGAGATAGCTGGCAAGAACAAGGGGGGGGGGTGGGGGAATGGACGGAGAAGAGACAAACTACATTGTACCAGCAAGGATAAGATAAAGCAACAGAACATTATCTTGTATATTCTGTCGAGGACCAAACTTGTGTGCATATATTTCCACTTTTGGAGACATTTCCATGACCACCCTTTTTCTAAATCTCATTTCCACATTCAAGCTCTCTTCTGGATGCCAAGATCTTGCAAGCCACATCCATAAAGCTGTGAGCAATCTCAGACTTAGATTTGTAAACATATGTTTAAACAGCCAGATAAGACCAAAAATAATTCTGTACCCCCCCCCCCCCTTCGTTTGACAATCCTCAGGTAGTGCACAATTTCACTAAGTTCTCCATTAAACACACATGTATATTGCTCTGCTTGACTTGATAGAAAAGTTTGGCAGCTGAAGACATTGCTCCATATAAAGCACAACCTAAAAATCACTTGTTTTGTTTGGGTGAGCACTTCTATAATTAGACTTACTCATATTTTCATCTTAGTGCAGAATATCAAGAACTTCGTTGCCATTGTAGTTGTGCAGAAACTATTCTGTGCCAGAATACACAAAGTTGTCACTGTACAATGAGATGGAATAATCACTTTACGTCTTTGATGTGGCCACCAGATCAACTAGAAATAGGTTTGATGAAGTTCAGTAGCATTTAATACATCTTTGCTGACTTCATTTCCTTCCATCAAATGTGGGCTCAAATTCCATGCGGGATCATACAGCATTTTGATTTCTTTCTTCCTGGAAATGTTTTTATTGAATTCCCATTGCTCCTCTTACTTAACATAGGATAGAAGTGAGAGGTACACTATGTAGAGACTTTATCCAGGCCATGTTTGCATCGTGACCATGCCATGCAAGAGGACAGCCAGCTTCATATCTTTGGTCTTGATGGCACTTCCCATGCAGTCATTCCTGAAGAAGTGCCATGGAAATTGATTCTACATGCATCACACACCAGATACCAGAATGAAGCCATCATGACAGGACAATTTTGCTGGTTATTTGGTAGTATTTGATGACTCTCTTCACTACCAGATTGTGAGAAAAAGATGCATCCATCATATTATGTGCCAATGATTCCTCTACCACAACATTTGTCATTCCTAGCTCCGATGAACTCACCCTTGTTCAAGAAGGTCACATTTTATCACTCATGTGGCTCGCGACCATGATGATGATGATGATGATGATGATGATGATGATGATGATGATGATGATGATGATGATGATGATGATGATGACACAGCATTATATGCCACCATTTATCTCTAGAAACATTCACAGGTGCCCTGCTCCCACAACATATCACACATCACTTACACAAAGCCATACTCATGCATTTTCTCTGTCTGCTCAGGAAACTTTTGTGGACTTTTCTGTGAAGTTGGTAATCGACAGGGTACTAAAACATTATTGCCGTCTTCAAACTTTCGAGAGCTGCTTTCCTCAGTAAAAACCTGCTAGAAGTGATGGTATAGCTGCTACAGCTGCTGTGCCTTGCATACTGCAGTTGTAAGTAACATCATCAAGCACAAAAACTCTCTGCAACGACTAAGTCACAGTATTAACGCGAGCAGGGAAGTTTCCATGTGACCCTGACCTAAATTAGCCAAAGTGGTGTATGAATTGTAATAACACACCAAACTTTTTACACATTCACTTTTGTAGCTAGTTTCTATGCTTCGAATTGTATATTACATGCAAAGTAGGTTTAAATTTAATATTTA
This sequence comes from Diadema setosum, assembly GCF_964275005.1. Lineage (NCBI taxonomy): Eukaryota > Metazoa > Echinodermata > Echinoidea > Diadematoida > Diadematidae > Diadema > Diadema setosum. The sequence continues at coordinate 23,120,950 of NC_092693.1, forward strand.
AACTCAAAATCTCCAAAAAGAAGAGAAAAAATGGAAAAAAACTGTAAATTTAAGGAATCTGAGGACTTGTTGAGGAGTTGCTAAAGTGATATACTACAGTAATTCAACATGACATGACAACAACTTCATCAGAGGCATTTTTGTTAAGATGACTGCTACAGCATCAATCAAAGTTGGTGCTAAGTTTCTATTTTAGTTTTAAAATGCACTAAATCAAAGCTGTAGGGAAAAGGGATAAAAGAGAAGCAGATAACACAATGTAGTTTACCAGGCGGGACTACAACATTTTTTCATTGGAAAAGATGCAAGACTCTTGACAAGCAAACCTGCTGATGAAATTGAATAATCTTATCATTCACAAAGCATCAATTGTCTCAAACTAACATCTCTTGTAAATGTACAATGTCTACCAGTAATCTATACAACAAGGAGGTCTAATTGCAAATAACACCCACATTCTACATCATAAATTCAAACTAGTGGGCCATTTTGCAGTTCAGGAAAATAGTCCGATATTATTAAGAGTGTGAATTTTCATCAGCTTGAAAATAGCCCGCTTGGGAAAATTAGCCCGAAGTTGATGCATGCGTACTTTTGAATCATCACTCGGCTTGCAAGCGCGCAACTTGCTCAGTCACAGAAATCTACGCTGAGTTCTGGGGCTCAGTGCATGGTTCAAATAATGGCATTGAGAAAATTTCCAACTGATAGAGCCACAACTGAATAGTGTGCTAATTCCCAAATTAGTATGCTATTTCACAAACTAGACCAAGATTTTGGAGAAAATTTTGGCAATTAAATAGCGCACTACTTGCATCTCCACTGTACAAATAGTGGGTTAATTTGACATCGGGCTATTATTTCCTACCACAAAATAGCATGCTTTTTTGAAATTTCAGTCTGATGAAGACAGGCCTATGGCAGCTTTCACTGTTCCAATATTAATTTAATTGTGAAAGATATTAGCTTGACACAGACTTAGATCACATCATTTGTCAGGGAGAAGCTTCAAAAAGAACCCCACTCATACATGGCTGAAACATTCAACTCTAAAACACATCCTGTAAGACGTCATCAAAACTGCAGTCATTGCTCGGGCATTTCATCAAGTTCACAGTCTGATGAAAACTGAAACCTGATGGGAAAAACTAGAGAGGATACTGAATTTGATTGAAGTAGTTTGAACCGACTTATGCCCTGTGACCACCAAGAAGGCAATGATTGCTTGGTCCCAAGCATCCACTGGGCTGAACTCAAAGTCCCGTGGTATTATGGTCTTGGCAATGACGACAAAGTTTCTAACCTGGAGGCACACCCGCTGCTGCCAGGGGACTTGAACCTAGGACTTTGTGATTCATAGTCTAGGGCTTTTTACACTTGTAAATTTTTGCTTAGCCCCGGACCAACGGTGGGGCTAAGGGGGGGGGGGGGGGCCTTAGCCCCACCGTTGGTACGGGACTATCCTTAGCCCACTTTCTGTTTACACTCGTTTTTGCCAAAGTGGGCTAGCCCCACCGATAGTACGGTACTATCTGGCCCTGCAAAATAGCAGGGGTTAGCACCGCAATTGCGGTGCCAAGCAAGTGAGTGTAAACAGAACAAAAAAATAATCCTGGGCTAAGCGACGGAGACGAAGTCCGACCCTCACTGACCAATCAGAAACGAGGTAATCAAGTGCTGCCGGTGCGTGCGTGTACGTGTACAGTACACAGCGTAATTATGAATATTCATGTGTTTGGAAAGTCCGGGGCTAAGAAATACGAGTGTAAAAAGGTCAGTTTTCTCCTTAGCCCCGGACAAGAGATAGTATGGGACTAATTGGCGAGAGTAAAAAGCTGAAAAAATTGGTACGGGACTAACGATAGTCCTGGGTCAGAGAAAGTCCGGGGTTAAGAAACATAAGCGTAAAAAGCCCTTAAGTGGTCTTTTCCACCCAGGGACAAAAGCCACAACTATTCCTCCTTCCCTAACCACTTGTTCCATATGCATAATAAATAGTTGCTGATTTGAGAGAGCAATAGGAAGTAATTTCTTTAAAAATGTTTTGCCAATTTAAAAACAAATTTAAGAATTAGCAATAATTAAATGGCCTTTGATGATTATGTAACAAATTATACATATATATGACACAAGGGTTCAAATAAAAGAATTTGCTCAATCTGAAATGAAACACAATTAAACAAGTAAAAAATTATGATCAGGAGATATGGTAAAACCAAACACACACACACACACACACACACACACACACAGTACAGAGTGGGTCTTGGGACATGATGGCCTACTAAAAAAAAAAAAAAAAAATCATGAACTACTTTCGTGTATCTTGTAATAGTCAATCCAAAGCTAATAGGCTCACCACAATGCAGATATTGGTGTGCAGAATGGCCCGTCTTTATGGCTCCATTACAGTTGCAGAAACGACCCGAGATATTTCTAAGCGCAAAAGTGGTGGAACAGCCTCTTGTGGTTTGCAACGTTGGCAATAGATGAAATGAATGAATTAAAAAAAAATCCCATACAGATGTGAAATCGATGGAAAAGAAAGTTCAACAATATCGCCTCAAGGTACACGTCACTGATTGCCCTGATATGACTACCCGCATTTCCTCGATATGCTATCAATCTAATACATGTGACACAAAAGCCTTAAAATTTAGTACACTGGTGCGATCTGCTGGTATATATGCATAGGGTGTCAAAGAAAAACAAATGTGATAAAATCATTTTGTGCAGCTTGCACAGTAGCTATATGTTTTGAATAGCAAAGAATTGAAGAAAAATAACTGGCTCATGGTTTGTTAATTATTCACACCTGCTAAGACATTTCTGGAGGTATTCATTATCAGTCATGTGTGCCTATAGATTACTTTGGCTTGTCCATCTCAGGGATTTCAGCAAACACTCGCTGAGATCATTCACATTTAAAATCATCATACCATGGTGATACAATGCCATTCTCACAGGGGCAGATTGGCATGTGCACAGATATAGCAAAATAGTTTCAGGTTCATCTTTCTCTCTTACTCTTGGAGATTTTTTTTTTTTTTTTTGGGGGGGGGGGGGGAGGGGGGACTAATACCCAATTTTTAAACAAAATCCAGCACAGGAGGGCTCCTGAAGAGCTTTGACTTGTGTCTCTTATACTGAGCTTGTCTATGAAAATGTAAAGTCACTGCCCGACGAGATCATGTATAAAGTGGCCAAGAGAGGTACACGGCCTATAAACTGTCATGGTAATCATCGCGCTGACAGGAATTTCAAATGCATGCACAGCACACGCAGCAGGTATCGCTTCCGGAACATTCTAAACATCGATGACTGTGTATACAGGAGTTCAAGCGGTTCAGGAGCACTCCTGAATATACCCTAGATTGCTTCACAGCCACTCTGTCTGCTTATACACAGTTTAGATCTTTACACCACTCAACTTTTATTTTGATATCACTCTTACACTCTACAGCAAAATTAAGATTTTGTGTTTATTTTTACCTCAAAAAGGCAAATGTGAAAACACACTCAAGTGTCTATGATCCTGACAGAAATAGACTTGGAGCTGGAGTTGATCCAAACATGCATCAAATCTTAAACACAGACTATGCTCCTAATCTATATCAAAAATACAAAAAAAAAAGAGAGAAATGAAACAAAACACAAAAGGGTGCTAACTACTGAAAACATCCATTTTAATTTTCCATGTTGTAGTTTCAACTGCTTGTAATGACCATAATAAACAAACACCCCCCCCCACATACACACAAATCCATTATGTACATTGTATGTGAGATTTGTGGTTGATAAAAGTGGACTTATAAAACACACAAGGATACACACCAATATAAACCCTCACAAAATTTAATAAATATGTCGCCTGACTACTTGGGAATAACAACTATAAGGTCCCATGTACCAATATTCCAGATCCCACCCAAATCATCCTTATCAAAACCTCACTCTGACATACATTGCCAAAACTATATCTGTGTCTTGACTACACTTGTCTTCCTAAGATGTAAACATACCCTCTTCATATATGTCTTGGTCTTTTTCAAATCAAAATTGATGCATCTGGCCAAGCATCAGTTTTCATGTCAAAGACATTGCACCCTATATACAGTCTTCTTTTCTTCTGATACATTTATGCTTAGGTTACAACAATCTGAGCGGATCGGCAGAGAAAATGCATGCGTGGCAAGTGAAAAGAGAGAGCACACAATCATCGAGTATATAAACCAAAACATTCAATAACGGGCCGCCCGCACCTTCGGCAACGGATTTCTACGCAACTGCCAGCAAGTCTTGTGAGATGACGATCATGTGAACCCAATGGGGCAATGATACTACTGTTGTGGTAAAGAGAAAAAAAAAGAAAACAAAAACCGCTACGAAAAAAAAGAGCAACCACTTGATGACAACAACAGAGTTCAGACCTAAGCTGGAACAGTACCGTACCAGTAAACTCTATTAACACAGAGCTCATCTGCGTCAAGTTTATCACTCAGATCCGATAACCCTTCCAGCCTATCCCAATTTTTGTGAGATTCATCAAACTCGGAGGCATGCATTTAGAAAGTTGTCGGCCCATGTAAATTTCTCAGTTTGTCAATGAAATATTTCATATGCAGTTCTATGTTTGCAGTTATAAACTTCTTTAATAGACACAAGCTTTCTTCAAAGACTCTACTGTTTGTGTTATAATGATTATTAGCAAAGATCCAATGCTGAGTGGACCAGAATCAGGGCCTTTTTTTTTTTTTTTTTTTTTGGGGGGGGGACATCATTTATTATTCATGAGCCAGGAGAAAGCTCAACCAGTGGACCCCGCTCCAATTCTTAATTCAGTCAAAGAATAACTCCATTGGTCACTGCGACCAATAGAATGGTCAGATTCAACAATTGACCATCAGTGAGAAATGTATAGGCTATGCATATTAAGCTTCTTTAAATAGTTCTGTATAAGTCAAGAGATTTAGATGGTCATCAAATGGCTTCTAGATGGGGCTTCCCTATCTCTGGTTTGCTTTCAGACTTGCAATAAAAAGCATCAAGTAACCATCAGAATATATATATATATATACCATTACTCCAAGTTGTAGCTTAAAAATGTTTAAACACAGTCAAGCTTGCCTGAGTCATATCAATAAAGGGACCACAGAAAATCCTTTGATTTACATGAATTTGGCTTACACAATACAACTAACACATATTCATATCCATCTGGGTTGAATTTTATTTTGACTTAGCCATTTTTTGACTTGCACCAGGAAGACTTAGGCAAGGTTGACTATATGAATGCTTTTGGGAGTACACTGATCCACCCAGTATGTGAGAATCAAAAATGTTGCACTCTTACGCTTGCAGATGCCACTTGGCTGACCTGAAAGCGAACCACACATGAAAAGGGCATGGATAAAACCACCCATACGGTTACAAATAACTAAGGAAGATAATCATTACAGCTCTTCGTGATTGCTTGAGTGATGGCCCCACACAGCACGTATGTATTTTATTTGGACAAGTGACTGGAGAAATTACCCTAAAGACAGAGCAAACGGACGGATATTGGGAATGACAGTTTCAGAAGTTGGAAATTTGATACCAAATGACATTAGAAATATGGTCTGTATCTGACATCCATGGATTTTCAGCATCTTTCTCTTGACTCTGGAAAAAACAGAAAGATGTTCATTATTGGAAATATTCAATTGAGTGTGATACATTTATTACTGTCATATGTTTAGGACCAGTCAACTTACGCTTGGAAACAGATCAGTTAGTAAAACTTCCCTTGGGTGGAAAAGAGAAATATAGGAAGAAAGGCAACGTCATCCTGGTGAAAAGTGAGGGTAGATCGGTGGCTGAAGATGCAGTTAAAGTTAAACGAGAGAGGAAAAAAAAAGAGATAAAAGGACACGTCAAAAGTAGTAGGCTACCAGTAGAATTCTGAGTGGGAACACATGGCACGTTAAGGTCATGTTTGCAGTGAAAGATGCGGGATGGAGACCTGGTCAATACTAGCTTGACCAACAGTGCATTGTCCGAGGTTTCAATTATTCAATGCAAGACTTTCTTCTTCACTTTCTAATCTACTTGAAAAAAAAAAAATATACAGAAAAAAGGGAAGAAAAAAGTAAAACAAAAAAAAATGCAACTGATGTCCAAGTTTTCAGTCAGCCAACTATTTGCAACTTGTTTGTTCGCAACTCACTGACAATACAGAAAAGCTGCTCATTTTGTAGAAATACAGCTGTAGTAGGGATCGCTCAAAAAGGCCATAAAACACCTATACCCAGAATTATGACTGAGCATCATTGGGACTAACATTTAGAATCTGCTAGTCAGAAATAGACTAAATGCCTGAATATGTTTATATTTTGAGTAACATTAAGTGCTCACATGTGTAATCATTGCACCCTGGCAGTGTCACAGTTTGTCTTTGTTATCAACATACAGTATATGCCAGCAGGCAGATTATGTTCTGATAATTAATACAAAAATTGCAGTAGATGCACATAACATTCTATACCCCTCTAGTGAGGTTGGGTTGCCAATTGGTACAGAAAACCTCAGTGTTTTACACGCTGTTCAAAATCTCTCATACCGGAAGGGTTAAGGAACTTGCATGTTACCGGAGTATTAAAAAAAAAAAAAAAATCCATTCAGTTTTCCCTCTTAGCTAAGTTGGCATCAACTTGGGTTTGTAGTCATCACAAGCAAGTGACAAAGCATTATCATTCATCCCCCCACCCCCTAGCAAACTGCTTTTCTTCTACAACATGGCTTCAGAAGTTGGCCCCTTGATTGACCAATCAAATCAAATGCCTACCTCTATCATCTAATATTCACAATATGACTGGGACCCCCCCCCCCCCTGACTCTCATTATGCACTGTTTAGATTACAGTCCATGATCTGGCAGTGACACCATACTAATGCCATACTAAACCATAATATGCTCAGCAGCTGCAAATGCACATAAATGAATGCATAAATACAAGATCATACAGTCACACATACTATTTCTTCATCCTAAAATAAAACTCACTTAGGCTTATAATGCATTTAAAGTCTAAAGTGTTCATTTCATAGCAAAGTCGACTGCATCAAAGAACACACACCATTTTGAGTAACATACACGCAGCATGTATGCTTTCCATTCATTCAACTGAAATCCTTGCTACAAGTAATTATTTAGCTCTGTTTCAATTTGCAATATTTGCATCCCCCATCCTGCAATGATTCATTCATTGTTTGTTTGTTTGTTTTTTTTTAGCTGACTAACAGACACCTTCAAACAAATAAGAAATTGCCAGTAAATAGTATTTTTCTTCCATATCTTCTTTTTTTTTTTCACTGTGTCAGGCTTTCACAGGAGTTTGGACGACGGAAATCGAGCCAGATGGAGGCAGATTTGACAGGAAGGAGAGAACGGCCCGTATGTGACTCCCACCAAGTTCTTGACTATGATGCGGACTATACGAAATTTCACGATGAGCGCAACAACGCGTCACTCCGCATCACTTCCTCCCCAAAACAGATGTTCTTGAGAATGTCTGTGGTTGGTTTATTTTTGTTTTGTTTAGTTTTTGTTTTTGTTTCTTCATATCTATTATTGCCGAGCAGGCGATTCTTTTGTCTTGGTGCCATCACATCTCCGCAGAAGAACACAAGCCTACCCTCACATTTGCCTGCAAGTCAGCTGATGCAAATCTGATCCCTTGATTTGGAGCATGGCCAGTTTTTGGTCGTCGTCCGATTAGAAACAACTGTCAAACAATTTTTTTTTCAACCAGCCATGCCCCTTCTACTCTATAGAGCCCTTTCTGCCTAGAAAAGAAATAACGTGTACAGCAACCCTAGCACAGAAGATGAGACAAGTGTTTTCTATTCCTCCTGACAGGAACAATATGCCACATTTTCAGCTGATGCGATGACATATGCCTATTCAGTTCTTCACTCTGCACTGCACAGGGTGTCAGGTTATTATACCATTCACAATTTATTTCACTTGGCGAGAGCATTGCTCATTGGCCATCTAACACCTAGTTCATATCCTGAATTATTTCATGCTGTTTTTTGTTCCACTTTTGTTTCTCATTTTTTGGTTCAATCAGTAAAGCAGGATTGCTCAATTATGTTGAATAATAATGACAGCGTTCTTGGCATTATTCTGTCCCAAGCTCACACACACATTAGATGGGATATGATTATATTGGTAAACAATCAAATACATATCTATTTTTTGTTGTTGAAGCTGTCAAGAAACAGCTACCTTAGGTACCACCTTCTAGATGATTCTGGGATATGTTTCTTTGTTTTCTCTTGTGACTTGGGTGTACATTCTGAAACAACCACTGCCACATTTAGATACATATTAATACAGTATTCACCGATACCAAGCAGGTATAAAACTAGGCTAGTACATGTGCCTCCTTGTTCATACCATACTGTACCTTATTCAGACTTATCCTTGCTTCAACTAGAATGGATAAGAGAAGGGTGTTACTTCAAGACACAAACTCCATTCTGAACATGACATGCAATGAATTGGATCAGGCATTTCATGATGATTGTTCATCCTCAACTACTGTCTTTATCCAGATCGTTCTGTACTGGGAAAATAGCACGCATCGCATCTATCCAGCATTTTTACAGGTGCAAAGTAAATATATCGCCACTAATTTAGCGATCCTGCTTTACTGATTGAACCAAGAAATGAGAAACAAAAAGTGAAACAAAAAACTGCATGAAATAATTCAGGATAACTAACACAAAAAACAACAACAACAACAACTTTGAGACAGACTTGGACAGATCACAACGGTCATTCCAAACTCTGTCATCTACCTTCATGCCACGCCCTCAACAAGCTTGCTCTCATGAGGAAAAAATCTAACAATTTGAACAAGATGAAGCAGATATTCTAGCACAAGCAGGACCAGCTTACAACGGGTGATTGCAAACCGTCCAATCGTATTTATTTTGGTTTGTCACTGGGTCGGGCGGATTTGTTTCTGGAGCAGGATTTTCCTCTTCCCACAATGACATCTTTTTGAGGGCATCGATACGGTTGAAACCAGATGATCCCCCAAGGTATACTGTTAGAAAATGCAGGTACCCAATTTAAAGATCAGGTAGCTGTCTCTTGACAGCTTCAACAAACAAATAAATAAATATGTATTTGATCGTTTATCAATATAATCATATCCAAATCTAATGTGTGTGAGAGCTTGGGACAGAATAATGCCATGTCGAAAGAAGCTGTCATTATTATTCGACATTTTCATTTGACTTTTCCTTCACCGAACTAAATATTGTCTTTGAATAACCCATCTTGGTATATGCCACCAGACCTGGGCTATTGTAAAGTAGAAATTTCTCCATACTTATTGGTCATTTCCCTCTCCTTCTTCTTCTTTTGACAAACAAAAAAGATGATTTCCTCTAATTTTCTGCTCACATGAAGTCCTATCTGTCACTACCAGCAAGATGGAGAAACACATCACACAGAATCAACCTGTGGGACTATTCACATTATCTGCTATTATGCTGAATTATAAAATGGGTCCAAGAATGTAGCCAATAGGAAGCGCTGAAATGAGACACACCTCCTTCCTTAACTTCAGTACAATTGCACTGCCTGTAATCCTATGATAGATTACCGATCGTCTGTGCGCGCGGCGGCTCCTTTGATGAATTGCATGCATACGCGCTGTCAATCCTGTAAACAACTTCTAGTTCGGGCTGCCGGCCAGCCGGCCTGTCTTCCCTTGTGCATAACATGTGTGGCGTACGTACGTATACTCTACTATACGTACACTTTGTACAGTACAGTAGACCAAGCGTTATGGGACCGGACGCGTACATGGAGTCACTTTGAAGAGCAAATCCAACGATTTAGCAGGTTAATTCTCACGCCGTTTTCAGAGTATGTTGTCTAGTAGGCCTATATGAGGAGTCTATATCAAGTCTTTAAGGTAAAGGGTGCATATTCTATGTAAAATAAGTAAGTTTTCATGCGGGAACTTAAGTGTCCGGAAACCCAACCCCCCATTATACTTATACTGTATGTGCGTGACTTCCGCGAGTGCAACGTGCGTAAATGTTTGGGATGAACATCTTCGGACGTCCTGACCCACAAAGGTACGTGAAAAACACTGAAAAATGATGTTAGTTTTCCAATTTTCGACCCATTTTATAAAACAAATGATGCACAGGATTATTTCGTGGCATTAGTGGAGGCGTAGCTCACTCTCGGGTATTTACAATGTGGTGCGCACTCGGCTTCGCCTCGTGCATGTTTCACAATTGTAAATACCCTCGAGTGCACCACGCCTACACTAACACACTCTATCCTGTGCATCATTTGTATATTAATAACTTTTCAAGGAACACTTAAGAGGAAAGATATTGCAAGCTGCAAATGTGAAGGGAACACCATGAGTAACTCAACACATCTTCCTCTGAATTTAGAAAGATTGTACTTGTTTTGGCAAACGCACCTACAGTGTTTGAAGTTTTGATTTATAAAACTATCTTATCCAGATTTATCTCCAAATTTGAGGACCACAGTGAAACAAGTTGTTTGTAAGTTGGATGTGAAATACTGAATCTTTCATAGGTTTCATAATATGTGTTTTTTATTATTTTTTTTTCAATCCTATCTTTAAGACATATCTCTGTGGAGAATCCTTTATTGGTTTCAGACCAATATACATTGTACATGTACAGACCTCACTTAGGGTGCGAAACTTATAGACCAACTACACTTGTAGCTATAGTGACTGGATTCACACTGTCCATATTCAGGGCTACCAAATGATTTAGGATTAGCCATTCACAGAGACCTGGCTTTCTGATGCTTTCTGCTATATAGCAATGCTGTCACAGAAGTCATCTCATTCAACACAATTATTGTCAAGGGTTTCTGGAAGAATTCAAACCAACACATTAATCATATAATATTCCCCATGGGATAAAGTTAGAAATATCTCCCAGGGGTATTTCATCCAAAACTGTTCCAAGCATAGGAATGATATTTGGGGTATAATTTTTAAGGAAAGAAGGACAGCATAAATCAGTGAAATGTTGAGAAAACTTCTGAAAAATTTGATAAAAATGACGAGAAGACTTGCAATCTAGCATAAAACTCCTGGAATATGGGGTTTACTCTACGTCAACACTGGCAACTTTCAGGTCTTGTGTGTGCTAAGCGGGAGAAACTTGGGGAAACATAATCTACAACATTAGATTATTTGCCCACGAGATTACAGTCTGTGTAATGAGTTCTAAAATGACTAAGAACAGGAACATAATATCAAATTAATGTTGTACACTTGTGGATATGGCTGTGTTGTGGGCTATAAAGTTCCTTGTCTTTCAAGTCACACAGGCTTTTACTGATACATCCTATTCAATTTTTCTGAATTGCTATTGCCATCTTTGCACATATTGTGTTATCAATACATATATACTTCTTGAATTTTTTTGACCTGAAGAATCATATAAATCGAACATTATTGATTGATTTCTAAAAACAAAATCAAAACTTGGTACCTGAAACAAGCTTTTGCAGAGGGTGTTTCGCTCTATATTCTATCCCTGCTAAACCAAGTGCTCTTACAACCAATTCATTCTGATTTGGCATGTAAGGCCTTCATCCCACTCACCGGCTCTGCAGACATAGTAACCACTGGGTGGGACGGTCTGGATGTGGGTGGTGAGCGATTGTTGCCCAAATCCTACCATCATCTTCAGAGTGTTGTTGGATTGTCCCAACTGCCACGCCCTCAAACTGACAACGGAGGGGAAAACTCTGTCCACAAGATACTATGATTCCACTCTTTGGCTATCTGACACTGACGGACATCATAGTCTTCACAGATTTCAGTCACTGGCAGCATCCAAGAGGAGTGGCATCTAATTTCAAAAGTTTTCTTTCTTTTTCTGTTCCCAGAAAATGCACAAAATAATAATAATAATACACAGATATCAGCTCAACTGACAGCAATGAATAGTGGAGAAAGACTGACAATGATGTAGAAAAATGCTTCCAGCCTCACATAATACTGCGGGAAACTTTTCACTGATGCTTCACCAAACACTTCTAATCTTGACAGGCTCCAGTGATCAATGTTGTGTGCTAGCTGTTAAGTTTGCTGGAAGTGCTAAGGTCTAAGCCCAACCGCCTGTGAAAGGCACACATGTCAACCCTTCCGGCACAAATTAGTTGCAGTATCAGACCAAACCGAACCGTCCTGCCATGCGCCCCAGAGATTTTTGACCTTAAAGAGTAAACATTCTCGCATGGGGGAGACATCTTAAGAGGATGAAATAACTGAATGCATATTCACACATGGCAACAGTTGGCTGCCTGTTCATCCCTTCCAGATAAAACAGCATCACCAATAAATGTCTGCGAGGATAAAAATCATAATGCAGAAATGTGGGAGGTAACTTCCTGGCTTGTTACATAACACTTCCGCCCCGATTTACCTCAAGTGGTTTCCCTCCTTTACCCCCTCATGATTTCTGGTTGCCCCCCCCCCCCCCCCCCCCCCGAGCATTCCTACAATATGCCATTGTGCAGACTATTAAGATCTGACTATGGCTGCTATGTCAGGTACTCTATGTCAGGGTCAGACTACACCACACTGTAATGAGGAATACGATAAGTTTGTGACCCAGGCACTAAGAATTCTGATCCTCATTTCCGATGCACAAGTTCCAGAATGTTCTCTCCTTATTTGTATTATGAGTATACTTGATGTTTGCCTATGAGGTGAAGTTTGTCTCCTATGAGGTCAGTCACCTCTTCTATCCCCAGCATGAGAAGAACATTATAAACAAAACAAAACAAAACAAAATATTCCTTGGAATGACATCATCCTAAGTATGTCCTAACTAGAGCTAGACAGGTGGACCAACAATGCCAGCAATGGAGGATGTCCTACTTCCCCACTTCAGAAAAGATAATAGAATTCCTCTCTATCTCTCACCTGTCCCAGCATCTGTCATCAGTGACTTTTATTTGTCTCTTAACAAATTTTAGGCTGATGAAATGCTTGCGACATCATTTCTCTCTCCTCCTTCATCTTATATGGTTTTGCCAACTCACAAAGTCACTGCACAAAATTCTACATTAAATGTAAAGTTTACCCAGTGATTTGAAAAATGTTTGAGTTATCACATTTGATGCATACTGATGTATAGGTTCTACATTCTACATTAAATGTAAAGTTTACCCAGTGATTTGAAAAATGTTTGAGTTATCACATTTGATGCATACTGATGTATAGGTCAGTTGTACCACAAAACATCCTACCATATAGAAATTTTGCCATAAAGCCTACGGTAAAACATAAGGAGATATCACAATTTTCCCCAATATACCATAACTGCAGATCAGTTATTCCAGAAACAATTTAAAGTACATTGTTCACATTTAGTATATTTAACAATACTTAGCATTGATTATACTTATCAACATTTTTATATCTGTTGCTTCTATCCCTACTGCACATTTTAAAACTATTAGAATTTTGAAGCACTAAAGATGGGTTTTTGTTTCATCTGCAAATGGTAAACAATGTCTTCAATGCAAACAGAACATTTAAAAATCAGTATCATTGCATTCTTTCTAGTCAGGAATTCTGGCATTTTGTTTTCTACTGTCTTCAAACAGCCCATCAGTAAAATTGGATTATCACTCTACGTTTAAATTGGACTGCACCCAAAACCCTAAAATGTTGATAACTCTTACGTTAAATATAGCTTCCCAACATGAAATTGTGTTTGGACTGAATGTCTTGACTAATGCAATACACTTGAGGAATTGTGCAAGGTATGGGTACTCCAAATTTGTTTATCCAGATATCACTCTTCAAGTAAAATGAAACAGAAACATCCAATGAAAGGTCATTTCTGTCAAAAAAAAAAATGCAGCTGTTCACCTGAAAACTTATTTAAAAAAGAAGGGAAAGAAATCAGGTACAGAAAAGCTGGTAGCTTTTGTGAATGTGATACCATTTCTTCCAGTGAGTTTGTGATGACAATTAATGGACCCAGGCAGCCAACTTGCACAGGGTTGATAACCCCATTGCATTTGAAACAACCCCCAGCACACTGTACAAATCAGAAATAATGAATGATCGGGCTCAAAGTAAATTTCATATTATACCTTGCATCTCCAGCAGACTACTTAAATGTCCTGTCATATGTGCAAAAGTTCACCACAGGTGGCAGTATACAGATTCCAGCACCAGAGTATGCCAACAAGGGTGACTATTATGCAATATATTCTAACGACACATGTTTAAAAATATGTGTTGTAAATGTGGAAATAGCTAGGGGAAGAACAGTTATCTATCCTTTCCTTTATCATAGACAGTAAAGAATGAATTGGCTGCATATGTCCTAGATACTCCCAGATGTTTTGCTGGCTGTTCTGCATGAGACATATCTTGGCCTAATTTGATAGCACATATCCTTATCACATTCTTCTGAGGTATTCAGGATGTCAAACACCCCTAAATATTCCTGGCTAGCCAATCATAAGGCGTGTCTTCATCAGCCTGAAGTTTCAAAATAGCGCGCTATCTTGCGGTTACCGAACTAGCCCGATGTCAAGATAGCGCGCTATTTGTGTAGTGAAGACGCAAATAGCGCGCTATTTGATCGGGAAAATTTCCCCCAAAATCTTGGTCTAGTTCGTGAACTAGAGCGCTTCGGGTGCGTCTCTATCAGCCCGAAATTATCTCGATCCCTCCACGCTTCTGGTTAGCCAGCTGGCTATGGAAAGCATTACGTACAAGCTAGTGACTGTGTACAGTACATAAACGCACGGTGTATTCAAGGATCACATGTGTGTACTAGGCCTACTGTTGTTGACAACTTTAAAACCAGGGAGGTGATTCCTCTCACCTCCCTGTTAAAACTCATTGCCGTGCACGCTGGCTGTTGTTTGTATTTCTTCTTCTGGCCCACTCTGTCTAAGCTGAAGATTCTTGCAGATTGTGTGTATTTTGGACTTGTTGAAACATTGCAAATCGTTAATTTCATATAAGATGTCTCACTGGACAGAAGAAAGAGTAGCATTATTGATATCCCTTTGGAGGGAATATGCTGTACTGCTCACTTCCCTGGTTGTAGTATCGTACATACGGTGATATAGGAGATTTTGCGTGGGGAAATCCACTTTCGAACCGCCAGCTAACCAGAGTAATGATGCAAAGTGCGCATGCGTCAATTTTCGGGCTAATTTCCCCAAGCGGGCTGTACGAGCTGATGAAGACGCACATTCGCTGTGTCGGGCTATTTTCCAAGACCGCAAAATATCCCACTAGTTTGAACTTCGGGCTGATGAAGACACGCCTATAGACGTTGAAGCTCCTTTACATCCCAGTCGGGCAATTTGATCCAATATTGTATTAAAACGTGTGCAGCAATTCCACAACTGAATGACAAGATCCATTGGGGATAAGGTTGGCCATAAATGAAATAAAAATGGGGGGGGGGTCGCTATAAAAACAAATATATTGGTTATAAAACACACACACATGTACAATAAATAGTCCATTATTCCCACATCTTTTTCAGAAGTTGGCCCTTAATGAATGTACAGAAATTGTGATTGCTCCATGAAGGCTACAATATATGCAAGTATCCATGTTGACAAGACTTTAGAACATTATTTCATAGTTTTCTTGAAAAGTGATATCTTCATTTGGTAACTCCATGGTCAGAAAATAATGATTGCTGCTTCATCACTGTAATGAAGGTGTTTTTTTTTTTTTGTCTATATATTCTCTCTTCTCTACTTATATGGAAATGAGAAAATTGGCTAATTCTCTTCATGTAATCATAGTGAAGATAAAAAGAAATGTTGCAGAATGTTAAAAAAAAAACACTCTATGGTCTGAGCAAATCAAGTTATGATGACATTGTCATTGAGTATCTTTTTTATATATATATATTTCTGTTTTTTGTTTGTTTGTTTGTTTTTTTTAATTGCAGAATGCCCACAGGAGAAGGATGTTTTGAACAAATAATTCTGATGTAATCTATAAAAAAAAAAAAAAAAAAATCAAGCCTTTATTTGTGCTCTAAGACATAAACTTGTAATAGATGGCTATTCAGGAAAAAAAGAGGTTGCAACAGAGTGCAAGTTCTTCCATGAGGATATCTCTTTAACATAGATGGTAAAACAGTGATGTTGATTAGCATTTGCCACATACTGCGTATAGAACATAACATAACTGCTGGCTTGTGCAGCTGCATCCTGCATTCAAAACTTTTGAGGCATTTTCTAAATACTCACCAAAATTCCTGTCCATGCATCTGAAAACATATCCTGATGGCAAGTCTGTCAAGAAGTTTATGGTCAAGAATTCACCGAGGTTAGTCACATGTCCAAATTGAAACACGGAGTTGACCCTATACAGCAATCACTAGATGACCTCCATTGACCTCACACACAAAAACACACTCATAGAGTTATTTCACTGGCATTGCTCACCAAGTTCCTAAGGCTGTTGCCGTAGCTAGCTGGCAGTTGAAGCAGATGTGATTTTCCGGAATGCTCTTCCGGTCATGGATGGTTCTTTCGTGACGTCATCAGGTTTGAATGGAATGGGATAAGTCTGCTCATTTCAGTCCAACTTTACATGCCATTTGTCATACTGCAGGCATCCTTTGGAGCATAAGGATGCACAAAACTTACTGTAATATGAACAAGCTCTTCTTGGTAGCTTGATTCATAAATACTTTGTTCAAATGTTGTGATCCATGAAGTTACATTAATAAAAAATAAAATAAGTACATCGCACACGCATTGTACCTGCAAGGTGTGTGAAACTTAATGGGTATATACAATACACATACAAACACACACACACACACACACACACACACACACACACAAACATACATGATACATGTACATGTATGTATACATATAAATAGGTCGAGTCATGGAATGCACAGATAACCTTTGTCGCACAATCCCAGGTGAGAGGTGAGAATTACGATCACTGACAATACATGAAGCACTAGTTCACCAAACAAGCCCCAAATTATGTGGCAGTCAAAACTAGTTTCTTGCATCCATCATGGTGTACACAAAGCTACAGAGATTGTGCACATCAGGACAAAGGCAGCTATCCAATTACAACTGTGCTGCCTCCGTGGTTCCACATCTTCCATAGATAACTTCCAGAGACCTAAGAACAACAGCATCAATCACCATATGCATGGCTTTGTTTAGATGACATCAACCTCTTACTCTTGCTCACTGGAGAATGTACCTTGATAGAATTACAAATAATTATGGTAACCTCAGAACACTCAACTGAATCTGTAATCTTGCCAAGCAAATCCCCAAACTGGCAGCACAAGATGATCCTACAAGGGAGCGCAATCTTCAACAAGATGGTCCATGTGATTGTCTCAAATATATTGGCTATGAAATATGTGGATGAGGCAAATTGTTACACTTGCATCACACGATCCATCTTGAGATGAACACCAACTTATGCCCAGTTCACACTTGAAACTAGACAGCAGGACTTGCAAAAAATACCAAGAATTTCACAATGGCACTTTCACATTACACAAACATTGATCACTAAAGAAGACTGAACAGATTCAGCTATGTAGTGGTACTCTTTCTGTGCATAGGCAATGCTTTTATAAAAATGCCTGCAAGTAGCACTGTGGGACAGGTGTCGGGGAGAATTGCCCTCTTCCCCAGCAACTGAGCAAGCAATCAGACAAGCTGCAGAAATGGCTACCCAACATCAGTTCTTAGTCATTCTCCTCACGACAGGGCAGTCCACTTCACACCATTTTCCTCAACTGCAGTATCCTTACCATCCACCCCTCCCCTCCCCTCCCCCCTCTGGAAAAAAAAATGACAACACTTTCTGCAATTGGTCTGATGAACTCCTTTCAATTCAAAGTGAAAACCCACAAAGCAAGAATCACATGAAGCTGATGTCATCATGACAAAACTTCTTTTTGATGAGTTGAACCATGTTTGTGTGCAGGACAAGCTCTTTTTGCTGTTGTTGTTGTTGCCATCTCTTAAACAAACTAGCAAAGGAACGGCAGACCAGGAGGGACCAAAAAGAAAAAAAGAGGAACAGCAAAAAACAAAAATATGGAGAGATTTGTATTCCCTCTCTTCAGCAAATCCATAAGCGCTTAACCAAACCACCTGCCCATTTCCCAAGTTCATTATCTGACGGCAGCTGGCCAGGTATAGAAGCGGAGACCGTACAGGAAGTGGAATCATCCTGGCTGATCAATGCAGAGGATGCTGGGACAGGTGCTGCCCGTACCTCTACAGGGGAGCTGTGGGGGTGGGTGGGTGGGGTGCTAAATACCCTTCTGCCCCCCGAGGGAGGACTAGCATCCCTCTGAAGAGAGCTGCGAGTGTCAAGTTATTCTGTTCTCGTCAATACCGTGAGGGGCTCCGAGCCGCACTCCACGACAGGTGCACACGGTTTCCTCTTCCCCCTTCCCTCCCCAGTCGCTTGTTTGCCTGCTTCCATAGAGGGACGAAACAGAATAGAAACTCTTCCTTTTGCATCTATTTTGCTTCTACCATTAACTAAACTCTTTCTTTCAGCTTTTCATATTCCCTGTGAGGCTGGCTACGTTGACAGTGACCTTTAACAAATGCCAACATTTTTTTTTTCTTTCTCTTTTCTTTTTTAGTCCAACAAAGAGTTGTTGATTTCGTGTGGTTCTTGCCACCTGCACTGTCTATGCATAACTAGCTTACTGCAATTATTTGCTGCATTATGAAACAACATTTATGCAATATTTTTACACACACCAACAGAAGTTTGAGATTGCTGCATTTGGCTCTGTTATCAGCCAGATACAGTATGCAGCCAAATGTCAGTGTGTGCTGCTGTAACCCCTAAGCAGTGTGTCTCTATCAATATCATATACATTCTGAGACAGCTTTAACTTCTTGACAAGACTTTTCAGCTGTTCAGCTGTTATTTTCACAAAGACTTGCATAAAACAACAAATATTTTGTTCCAGACTCAGCAAATTGTTAAATTTTCCCTGTAGCTGCACACAATCCAGTTCAAATTCAAATCGTGACACTGCAACATGGCATGACCACTGATATGGTACAATTACTCACACACTTCTTGTAATATCACTTATTTCACCACTGTAAGAATTTATCATTTGGGATGCATTTATCTGAAAATTTTCAGAGGCAGAATAATGATCCTAAACGAGTATGAGGCATAACGCAAGAGTGCTTTCAAACATATTTAGAACGCCGATTTGAAACACCATACAAAGGGCGATTTGAAATGCATTTGAGACCATGATCGCCTTTAGCCAAGTAAATAAACACAATGCCCTTTTGAAACATGTTTATAAATCAGAGTTGGCAGGGTCAACTTCGTGTATACATGCCATTGGTTACCAAAAAACAGTTGAACTCAGTTGACCTCTAATACCCAGGTCGAATGGCACAAAGCAGCTAGGCAGTGACTACCCTCGAATCGCGATTATACATTTAGGTAAACGTGGCACCACGAAAATCATGTTTCAAACCATGTTCGTAAGCGCCATTCGAATCACGTATTGAAACGTGATTCTCCTTCTTAAGAAAGATAAATGCAGCTGACGAGATCTCCTCAAATCTGCAATCACGGAGAGCATCTAAAGCATTCCAGGGGTGGATCCAGGAATTCCGTAAAGGGGAGGCACCTTTACAAATTGAAGGGGGGGGGGCACACACGCCCCCATTTTTTTCTTTTTATTTCTTTTGTTTTAACAAAAAAATAAAGAGGGGGCACGCGCCCTGTGCGCCCCCATCTGGATCCGCCACTGCATTCAAATGAAATCAGAGAGAATTCAAGACTATGCTTTTTCATTTTTCACAGTGGGGTTTCAAGGCAGAGTATAGAGCTCAAATCTGGTGAATGTTTTTGATACCATGTACCATTCTAATGTGAAATCTCTATTTAAAGAAGTTGTCATGGCTTGTAAAGAAGACCTGGAAATCCCTTCAGCCAATTCCAGCGAATCCATTGTCACAAGTGTACCACAGGAAATTTCCCACCAACGCAACCTCAAGAGCATTCCGTCGCGATCAATTTGAATTGTTAATTCAGATTGCTTCTGCAAACAAAATGTTGTGTCACATCCGATGCAAAACTTGACAGAAAGAAAGAGAGATACAGAGAGAAAAAAAAAGACACACCAAAAACCAGATACAAAATATTGGATCCTATTGGTGGCTTACAAATTGAGTCAGACAATTTTCACCTGCGAGAGAGAAAGCTGACTTCCTCATCCTTTCATCTCTCCAAAGACCAGCAACATCCGCCATTATTTGTGCGCACATGCCTTGCATCGAACACAAACGGAAAATGAAGAAAAGGTGAAATTAAGAAATAGCGAGAGTGAGAAAAAAAAAAATTAATTGAGTTTCTACTCTTCTGAGCACGGAGCAGCAGAAGGCAGGTGTTGCTTGGAAAGAAATCCCAGGCCCCCCTTCTCTCTCCCTATCATTTCTCTTTGTGCCTGTCTGCACGGAGGAAGTTTGGAATCCGATTGGACAGGAAACCTGATGTTCGATTTGATTTCGTGATGGAAATGGGATTGGGGAAGGGACCGACACAAACTGACAGGTGGTTTCTGTCTAATTCCTGGTGAGGTTCCCTTCCTTGGAGTCAGTTGTGTCGCTCCCTTGATGGGTCGGTCGGTTGGTGGGCGAGGGGGAAAATCTCCGCCAAGTTCAGACTTAGCAGGGGTAGGCCCCTCGATCAAGGCGGGCTTGTTCGAGACGGGTCTGAGGATGATTGGGCAGCTGTTGTGACTTGCCAACATGAGTAATCAGATTTCATGTGACTGCGCAAGTGGAAGAAGTTTAAATGAAGATCTATGCATGGGATTTCTTACATTTGAAGGGCCTTGAATATATTTCTCCTCACAGCCACCTAAAAATGCATGGAGACAAAAGGTATTTCCTGCCGATGATGATGTATGTGTGCGGATGATGCTCGTAAATGTCGGGGATTTAAGACGCTTTCCCACGACAGGATATATTTGTCACAACAACTTATACCTCTTGAAGGGCTTAAATAGCTTTGGCTCAATCTTTGTTACATTATTCTATCTCTTGTTGAGATAGAAACAGCTGCATTGGGTTCCAATCTGAAAGCTGAGGATATTAAAAATGAAGAAAAAAACAACAACTTTGCTCATTTCACCCTAATGGTACCATCTACTTCATGACATACTTACCTGAGAGCAGAATCCTTATCTCTGCTTGCATCATGCAAAGGGCTCTCATACACTCTCCTTAAAGCTACATTCAGCAATTTGTTGACACAACAAAAGGTGAAATGGATAATTCCACTGTACAGTGTATGTCAAGCTCAATAACAAGGCCTACTCTCATCCTAATCCTTGAACACACATATCTTTGATAGCATGTTTCAATGCATCCCCTTCAAGAGATAGGGCATGGGGGTTTAAACTTACAGAAATAAATTGTCTACTGCTATATTTCTGACATGAAATGCGTATAGAATGTGCAGACATTCAGATGAATTTCCCTGCCAAGCACTAGCTGCAAAAGATATATTACACAACAGTAGTGTCACAAAGTTAATGACTTGTCAATTAACTATTGAATGCCACAGTGTTACCCCCCCCCCATGTGCCACATTGATCAGAGACCACAACATATGAGTGCTTTTGGAGCAAATTATGTTGTTCACAGCCGTGTAACTTTTGTAGACATATTTACCAGCTAGAAATGCAGTGCAACAAATTATACAGAAATCGTCGAGGGCGATTTGAGTCGTGATTCTGATCGTGATTGAAATGACAGTCCGAAGGTGTTTTCAAATCGATATTTTCCAGAACTATGGAAAGAAACAGTCGTGCGTACGAATTAACCGCAAAATTGTATTTTCGGGGGCAGAGGTTACAGTGCCCTTTGAACCACTTCCTCAGCAAAACAGCTCTCCTCAAATGCTCACACTGCAGTCAAAGTATGGGTTACTTACAGCTCAAACGTGATTAAAGGAAACTCGGAAAGAAGCCATACCTCCTCTTCTCACTCTGAAATTCAAACTCGCTGAATCCGTGAAGCCTTCCTCAGCGTGTGTATGGACAAAAATTTGAATCGTAACTGTAATTCACCATTGCAATTATCTTTCCTTACCCGTATGAAAGTGGCCTCGGTTCCACCTTCTCAACTGCCTTTTTAAGCAGTCAGACCATTCATGCTGCAGACACACATCCAGAATGGAACAAAACACAGCAGGGACACATGCCTCATGTCTGCTTTCTGACCTACAAAACCCAACTAGATCAGCATGCAACCGGTCCTCCCTCAACACATTGCAAAGAATATCTTTTACAAAATATAAAACTTCTCTTTGACTCTGCAGCACACAAACACAACCTGTGTTCTGCATTTTTGCATGCCCAGACCTATGGACAGGACTGCTGTGGCTACTCGGCCATAGTCCTGGCTATGTTAACATCTCCATAAGATGACATGGTAGACAGCCTAGTGACACTAAGTAGCCACTTTCCTAGATGGGTTTTAGGTCTAAATTTCTCCTGATTTTCCTCACTTATCCCCTTGGAGGTATGACTTCCGCTGTGAAAATTTATATCGATAAAGAACGAAAGCCATTACAGTATTAGACATAAAGCTTTAGTTCCAAATTTTTTCTACTAAAAAAGGTTGTTTTTGTCAGCATTGGTATGTTTGTCTCTCCGTTTATCTGTCTGTTTGAAAAATAACTAAAAAAGTCATTAATTGGAATGAAATTTTCAGGAAAAGTTGATAATGACACGAAGAACATATATGACCAAAGTTTGGTACTGATCCAGATCACTGTCTGGATCCAGGAATTTTGTTGCAATTTTTGAAGGGCTATCGCTTGGAAAAAGGGCCAATAAATGAGGGAATTCGGGCTGCATGTATAATTTGAGGTGTGCATTTGCGCACTGAGCATGTACTCGCAGGGCAGTAAGGAGCTGAAGGTACAGCCACTAAAAAGGATTCTTTACCATTGTGAGTGAGAAAATGGGTCATTCTTTGCACATGTGTGTATAAGGGTGGAAATGAGCTGCTAGAAGAGGTCTGTGCTCTCTGAGTGCTTTTCTAGTTTATTGAAGTATATACACTTGTTGTTATTTACCTATGCCTGCATCTTGGCATCGACTTTTGTAACTGATTTGTGTGCTTTGAATCATGCTTTCATAATTTATTTGTTTGTTTGTTTGTTGTTTGTTTGTTTGTTTTGCCCAGTAGTTACAGCATTTTGTTGTGAAATAAGAAAGACAAATTCAATTGTATTATACCATGATTACTTTCAAATCATATCATTAGATAGCTGTATTAGCCAAAAAGCAGCACTCGAATACAGCTCAAGTTTCCAAAAGTTTATTGACCCCAAACAAGACCACTTGCCAGTAAATGTGCAGCAAAGGTGAGTAAGTAGGCAAGCAAGGTTACAACATGAAAGAGGGTGCATAAATCAACACGATTCAAGTGTTACATGGGAAAATCCATTCAGGTGAAAAAAATGCAAAGCTTTAACAGTTTGCATTCCATCAATATTCTGACATCAATTATCACAAATATCTAGACTCATGTAAACCTAATAAGATTCTCATTGCTGGGGAATGATAATTGATAAAAATGAAGTTCTCACTGGATCAGCTTCAACACCGTATCTTATGCATGCACAATTGCAGTTTGGTAATAATATGCATACAGACACACATATGCACAAACATGCACTTTTCAAAATGCCTTATATTGAGGTGAAGGTCTTGCAACTTGTTAACTGTTCCAAATTCCACCCAAAAGAGTACCTCTAAAAGGACAGCTGGAATGAGGGAAGCAACATCAAATCCAGCCCTAAATATTTATGACGTTGCAAAACCCAGATGACAACTTTTATATTCTACACATTTCCTTCCTTGCTTTGTTTTGTTTTGATGTCACTCATTTCAGTGCCAGGAAAAACTCTGCCAGAAGCCAATGGTGGGATCCAATTGATCATTATTTGTTGTATAAATGTGTCGTAATTCTTTGCTATATGGGAAAAAGATTAAAAAGATTATCACTGTGGTAAGGGTGTCAGCTCACAGCAAATGTTACGTTGATAATGCTGATGCCTATGTGTCTGTATTAACAGGATCCGTATGAAAAATCTTCTATTTCTTGTGTGAAACAAAGCTGTGTCCAACATCCCTAAATTTCATCGTTGATATGTAATATATGATACATACACTATATAAAAAAAAATACACATGAATTCATGACAGAAGTTTATCATAATGCACAATTTTCTTCCTTCTATGAGATTACATCGGATATTACTTCCAGAATCAACAAGGTCGCAAGTCAATGCCAACGTGAAGCATATTGAAAGCAGCACTCCTTCTGCCCTTCAGAATAACTAGGTAACCTACCACATCTGTCCCCCTTTTATCAACAAATATTGGGATCAAGAAATTCAATACAGTTCACATGTTGTTGTGTCTTGCCTTCCGCTTGATGAAATGCACGAGGCAGAGGAAAAATTAAAAAACAAACAAACGAAGCGGCAACTGGCAGTTTTCACATCAGCCAACATTCATGCAGTAGCTGCTTGAGTGGTATAAAACCATAAAAGAGTCACATTATGCCTTTTTGATGATGAATTGTATGTGTTTAAAATGCCATAAGGATGCATTCATAGCCATGCCCCCTCCCCTGCTTTTTTTGTGTGTGTCTGTTTCTGCATTTTGCCGCAATCTGCCTCTCTCCACCGACAACTCCCTACCTCTATTCTCTCTTTCTCTCTCTCTTTCTTTTTCTCTCTCCCTCCCTCTCTATCTCTCTCTCTTATTCTATCCCTCTCTCTCTCTCACTTTTCCTCTCCCTTATTTTAGGATGATGGAAGAGGAGAAGGGCAAACACGGCTTTGGAAAACACCTGTTCCAAACAGCCTTGTATCTAGATTCCACCAGCATATGTTCAACACCACCGCGCGAGGT
The DNA here is from genome assembly GCF_964275005.1 of Diadema setosum. Taxonomy (NCBI): domain Eukaryota; kingdom Metazoa; phylum Echinodermata; class Echinoidea; order Diadematoida; family Diadematidae; genus Diadema; species Diadema setosum. The sequence continues at coordinate 23,145,999 of NC_092693.1, forward strand.
TTACTCATGCAAACACCTTGCCTAGTCTTCTCCTACCAGCACGAATCGCTGAATTATTGCATTTTCGAAATCGACGAGTTCACATTCAAGGTCGACGGTCACGTGCCCCAAGACTGTAAAAATGATGAGGGCAGCGCGTATTGAATAAAATCCAAACAAGATTTGATTCTTTTTCCGTTTTTCCAACAGACCTTACAATACATGTGACCAGCAACAAATTAGATTTTTTTTTTTTTTAAATGTGTTACGGTCATAATCAAATACATGAAAAATGTCTTGGGCACAACTCCACATAGATATAAACTCCACATCTCAAACAGAGGCTCAAAGAGATAATGGACTAGTTCAAAAATATGAAATATGGATTTTTGAGAGAGCAATCAGTTTCAGTGATACTTGCTTGCAGAGATCATTATTGAATATATTTCAATATCCCCTCCAGATATCAGTGTCATCCGTGTATCTTTATATCCGTGCCAGCAGAAAAGCACAAAATACACAAAACTCTCCATGCAGAGAGCCTTTTTGGGTTTTTTCAGTGGCAGTCTGGCAGCTCAACATGAGGTAGGTGAATTCATTACCTTAGACGTATGTCACTTGATTTACACATTTCACAGACTTCAAAACAAGTATCTATCTAGCCTATACCTTTAGAGTAATATTTATAGGTACCTAAATATTATAGTTTTTCCTCATGATAAATCATGTTGGCCTTCACATCAAACATGCAGGTAGAAACGGCATATGACCAGCAAAAAAAAAAAAAAAAAAAAGAGAGTAAAAGACATACTCGATGGCGGTAAAATTCGCAAAAGAAGGGAGGGGGTAATTAATTAAACAGGGTAAAACAAATTGATGGATTGCTTTTCACGGCGATGCAAACACCAATACATACAGAGCGGTCCCCAGCAGCATGTGGCAGGATCCCACATAAAAGTGCCAGGTGGACCAGCCCCGCATCGATTGCCAACATGATAAAAATATAAAAAGGTGGTGGCAGCGGCAGTAGACCAAGCTTTACTTTCGGATGCAGGTTCGTCAGTTTTCGAGGGTGTGTTGCAACATTCTAACACAGTCACCTCTTTCATACAAATACACACATAAACAAACAAACAAACATACATACATACACACATACATATCCACACACGCTGGCACCACTGTATATGACTACATTCCAGAAAGTTTTACGTGTAGGCCTAATTGATTTGTCACAGAGGGATGAGGAGGGGATATCTCACACACAAGTTATGCTTACCATGGCTACATCTTACTTGGTCTAAATACTTGCTCAAAATATCGTCGCCGGTCACACGAACCGACGATCCCTCAGGTTTGCGTAAGAATGACAATTCCAGAAAATCGCGTTTGAAGTTAACCCATTTTTGACTTATGGTTGCTACACTTTCATGTCTATAATTTCCAATTATTTTTGTAGTACATCAGACTTCAATTCTTGCTCTAACTTGTAAAGTTTTTATCGAATTGTATTGTTAACAAATAAGCGGAAAATCGTCAAAGAGCTGCATGCATGTATTTTCGGTCTGCAAAGAACGTTGTCATTTTCCATGTGTGTCCATATGTACATGTACATTGAGCGTTGTCATTGTCAACGCATGTATTACATAGTACGCGCACTGTGCGCGCGGTCAATGAACTCTTGAATCTCAAAAATTACATGCAAGTCAATGCGCACTGATTCGCCGGTTCGGTGACCACGCGTGCGCGTATACTAGTACGCGCGGTCACCGAACTGTCGAATCGCCTGATTGTTTTAACACACGCGTCTATGGGGAAAACAAATAATTTTCACAAATGGAATTACATACTTTTACAAAAGTGATAACTACATAAAAATGACACCGAATTACACACTGAGAATTTCAGAATATGTAGTATGGAATATCTACTATCGATATGATTGGAAATCTCAAAATCGAAAATTTGACCCAAAATTCGAGTGATACGTCGGTTCGTGTGACCGGCGACGATATATACTTGGTCATTGTGGCCTCAAAATAGGTTGGGTGTGTTGGACTGGTGATGTCAGTCCCACTTTCCCGATCCCGATCAACAAGCGATCATCACAAAATGGGGGAGGGGGGGGGGTAGAGGGATGTAATCCCCTTAATAGAAAAAAAAATAACACTTTCAGACTATGTCACATCATGATAGTATTGTAAACATTGAAATAATTGTTTTTAGTAAATATGTTCTTGATACCATTTAGACTATCATACAGTATGACTTCATGACTAATATTTAAGAAGGGTCCTCATTTCCCATCCCCCCCCCCAAAAAAAAAAAAGAATTGAACACATGAGGACTTTTTTGATCATTCAAAGGGGTTTAAACTCTGAGTCAAAGTCATGAATTAGTTTTGTACCATTCTTTATGTCACCTTGTGAGCTTAGCGATGCAAATAGTTACTAAAATTACTACTACTACTACTTATACTACTACTACTACTACTACTACTACTACTGCTACTGCTACTACTACTACTACTACTACTACTGCTACTACTACTACTACTACTGCTACTACTGCTACTACTACTACTACTACTACAGCTACTACTACTACTACTACTACTACTACTGCTACTACTACTACTACTACTACTGCTACTACTACTACTACTACTACTACTGCTGCTGTTACTACTACTACTACTACTACTACTGCTACTACTACTACTACTACTACTACTGCTACTACTACTACTACTACTACTACTACTGCTACTGCTACTACTACTACTACTACTACTACTACTGCTACTGCTACTACTACTACTACTACTAACAGTACTATGACTACGTTATCATATCACAAACAATCACAAGATCATTGAGGGCTATTCAAATAAGACTGTTCAGTAAGTGATAACCCCACCTACTTGCTGTGCCTAACTCTACAAATATTTTTCTTTTTCGTTTCTTTTAATAAGAGCATGGATTCAGCACAAAACAAACACACTTGCTAAGTGAGCACTCATGCATTATGTACCACATTGGTACATTTCATGCATAAACACACACACACACACACACACACACACACAAACACACACACACAAACAAACATATAACATCCCCCCACCACACACACACACACACACACACACACACACACACACAAACACCCTGCCCAACCCTGGCACCTGCTTCAGTCCCACAAAACCGGGAACAGATGCACCAGAGAGGCTGTATGGAGCTGCTGCAATATTAAAATTCAATAATAATTTCTGGAGCTGAGCAGGTTGAGTTATTGCTAAGCTGCTTTGCAATGTCAAACAGTAATAGCTTATCAGATCGCCTGGATAAGAGATAGATACATGGCGAGGGAGAGAAGGGGAGAGATATATTATAGATGGACAGAATGGAACACATGCAATATGGATGTTTTAATGGAAAGAGAGAGAGAGAGAGAGCAGGGAAGGAAAATAACATAAAAAATATAGACAAAAAAGATTAGTGTGGAAATGTATCAAGTATGAATACACTAATTCTGCACCAAAACACATACATTTGAATTGACTGTTGTATGGTGAGACATGAGATATACATGAAGCAATTAGCAATTTTAGTGGGACCCTCCATTTCCATTCCAATCCGTGTAAAATGCTTATGTATATACCTTACAAATGCAATTACGTTGTTACTCATCATCACATGTATTTTGTTAATGTACGTTGTTTTTTTTTTAATTACTACAAATTTGTTTTGTTTATGCATTATATATAATTTCTCCTGTTTATTTAATGGAAATGAAAAATAAAGTTGAAAGTTGAAAAGTTGAAATTAGAAATTCAAAGTTTTCTACAGGCATCACACGTTCAGCGTCTTCATTACAGAAAGGAAACATGAACAATAATATTTGTGTTACATGCATCAATCAAACTGTTAGCAATGGAAGCATAAACATTTTCAAACTAGACATCACACTTCCTGAATTGACGGATAGAAATCATAAATGCAAAATATAATTATTATGTCTTTTGGGGTTTTTTTTTCTTGGACCAAAAAACAAAACACAACAAACTTGATGGATACTACTGTTGTCATCTTATCATAAATTTCTTTTTATAAGACTACATTGAACTTTTGTCTCCTCCTGGTTAATTATCAGCAATATGCACTGTCCAGGAATGAAGCTTACATGAGGTCGATTAAAAGTAGATGGGTTAATAAAACAGGAAACTTGCCTAGTTATGCATCTTACAGTGCTTGCTCATACATATGCTATATGTATCAGAGAGGCCATAAAAAATATATGTATATATATTAATGATGCCAAAGAGAAGGGTGCAATATAAACAGGCAGTGATGACGTAGAAAGTATGCACAATATATCTCAATTATGTCCCCTCCCCCAACACAGTGGATTTTAGTTTAAACAGCTTTGACATTTCACAGCGTACAATACATTTTCTTTCCCGTTATGAAGACAGGAAGAGCATGGAGAATGCTGAGGAACAATTTTTTCCTCTCCCCTTCTCTCTCTCTGTTTTTTCTTCTTCTTAATCCCCAGCGACAAATTGCTTTTACACTAATACAATGACAAATGAATAATAAACTCTACAGCTGATAACTTTCCCACACATTGCGCCTCACACATCCATAATGCATGTCACCTCCCCCCTGCCCAAACACGCGCCCCACCTACACCAGACACCGAAGCCATGTTCGAAGACACGAGCCTGACGGGGGAGAGTGGTGGATTCGCAGAGCGGGAGAGAAGATGCACGAGGGATGGAGAGTAATGGAGAGGGAGAAAGACAGACAGACAGACATACACATACACACAATCACACACACACACACACACACACACACACAGAAGCACAATGATGAGAAGAGATGTAGAGGGAGAAAGGGAGAAAGAGAAATAGAAAATGTGACAGATATAGTCTGCATCTATCTAACTCCAGAGAGAGAATCACATTTCAAAACGGATTTCGAATGCTGTCTGCAAACTTGGTTTGAAACAGGACTCTCAAGATGCTGTGTGTATCTAACATTATATAGTGGTGATTAATGTGTTGTCTCTAAGGAGCTGTTTTGCACTGTTTGACCAGGGAAGTAGAGGTCAGCTGAAGCACCCTTTTTTTGTAACTGATGGTGTATACAGTATACTGGAAGTTGACCCTGACAGCTCAGAGAAACATGTTTCAAAACGGCACTGCATTATCTACTAGCAGAAAGGCAATCGCGGTCCCATACACATTTCAAATCGCTGATTCTAAGCGTGAGTCAATCGCGGCGCGGTCCCATACACATTTCAAATCGGTGTTCTAAACGTGTTTGAAAACACGGTTGTGTTTATCTATCGCCCGAAAATGCCTCAAGAGGCGTTTCAGTTTGGGATTCTGCCTGAGAACATTTTTAGATAACTGTATCCCTGGAAGAAAAGAATGAAAAAGAGTTCCAGAAATACAGGGAAACACAGATGAGGAATGAGGAACATATCGTCGGCTGAGAACCAGAAGGTCGCTATTGCATTCTAAGATTTTAGCATTTCAAATATAAATAAAACAGTCAATTTTCATGAAATAAAAACTTTACTTCATCAAAAGTGGGTAGATCAAAGCATTGTCCCAAATATGCGGTAAAATAGCGCCCTTGTGGTTTTCATTTTTAACATTTTACTGAAAATGAAAATAATCTAGAATTGACACCATAATATAGAGGAGATCAATGTGATCTACACATGAGATCTACAATGTGATACCACTAACTCAATACTCCCTAAAATTGCAATAGCACCCTTCTGGTTCTCAGCAAACGATAAGTAGATCAAGTGAAGGGAGAGGAAAAGAAGAACAGATATTGATGGAAGGGAAGGGAGGGAGAGAGAATGTGTGTGTGTGATGGACAGCTTATGTATGATAGGGAGAGAAAGACAGAAAGAAATGAGTGACAGGAGGAGAGAGTGATAGATTACAGAAAGGATGGAAAGTGATGCAGAGAGATACAAGGAAAACACAGGAGGAAGGAGAGAAGAACAGATAGAGATAGAAGAGAAAAAAAGGGGATGCAGGTTATATACAAGAGATGGATAGGAAGAAAAGAAGAAGAGAAAGACAAGAGAGAGGGACAAGGAGAATGAGAAAGAGTGAGGAGAAAGTGATGGATACAAAAGAAAGGAATAAAAGTGTTGTAGAAAGATAAAGGGAAACAGATGAAGAGGAAGAAAAATGAAAAGACAGAAGGGGCAGAGGGATGAGGAGAGAGAGATAGATAGATGAGGCAATGAACATGTTCAATATGCGTAACAATACTTATGAATTTGCTGACTCTGTACCTTAGCCCTTTCAAAGCCAATCTGATCTCCTGAAGGAACAGCAGCCCAGGTGAAATTGTGAAAGTGAGCCCTCTAGTGTAAATTCTAGGAGATGGACTCTGATATGTGGAATGCACATGCTTGCAATGATGAAATACTTCCATGCGTTCCTCAATGCCTTTGCACTCCACACATACCTTTTCTGGCCCCATTATTGTTATATATCATTGTCATGTAAAATTCATTTTGATCTGGAAAATCAGAAGCAAATCTCTCATTTTAAATGTATGACAAAAATCATAGGCGGCAACCAATCGGCAAACATGTACTGCAGACTGACACTGTTAATCGCAATTATCACTGACTTGCAAATGTATGCATTACTGTGACTATGTGTAACATCACAAAAGTAATAAAATTACGTATAATGATGTGTTGATGAAGGAAAATCAGAACTGCGAATATACAACAACCACTGTTTACTTATTTGTTCCTCATTAAATTTCATCAAACTTTAAGCAACATTTCATGATGAACAGTCAAACATTCATCTGGTTTAATAGCTTCGAATTATTTCTCCAACTTTGCTCATTTGCATGTCTAGCATGAAAGCTTTTATAAAAAGTTACAGGGCTTTGAAAAACAGAATTCCAAAAACGCTTGTGCACTGCAGTTTGTGAACAATGTGGCACACAGGGAGTTTATACCATGGCACACATAGAGTCAACCTTTTATGTGTTACAAAACCTCATCAAAATGTTACAAATTCTGTTAGATGACAGTTTATGGATACTAGAGTTACCACCTAGCAATCCAGTAATTATCAAAATGAGTAAATTCACACATTTTTGTAGGGCAAGTTATGTTCTCTTGTTTTTCACCATGGTACAAATTCAGGCTGCTTTTGTCAGGTTTATTCAGCCGCGTACCCTAATTGTATTGATCTGTGCGACAATGTTTCCTTCAGAGACGACGGAAGACGGAACGCGGGGTAGAGCCAAACATGGATTAGGAGGGTGAGAAGGAAATATTGTCATCAATACCTTCATCAAATACACCTAATCCAACAACTGGTCCATTAGGATTCAGCATCATGGTCAACAAATTGAAGAAATTCCATCTAAAATGGAATAGTTCCATCAATCTAAATTTAGTTTGGTTGTCCCTTTTTTCTTTTCTTTTTTTCCGGGGGGGGGGGGGGGGGGGGGGGGGGGGAGGGGGGTGGAGGGGTGTTCCGAGGAGGAAAAGAAGGCACAAAGATTGAGGTTTGGTGAAACAATGATGCATCCTGTAAACAATCATAACAAAATCTGTCTTCTCATGACTGTCACACAAACAGTTGTTGTGGTAAACTTGATTCAGTTATGACCACATCTTTGCCTCTCAACTGCTATCTCCATCTTATCTTCATTTTCAGTTTCTCTGTCCAGCTTAGCAAGACTAGCGGGTACTTAAGCTGTTGGACAGTCCTGTCTTGTGAATTCATCTCTCTCTGTTAACTACAATTAATTGTACTTGTGTCTCCTTGTGGCTACTTCAAATTCGACCATAGATATCTTTCATTTTCTCTCTCTCTATATATATGCTTCAAGCATTTATCACTGTTTCTCCTAATTTGAGTGTGTTTGCATCACATCACCTGCATCACATCACATCAACTAATGCTCACATCTTTTTAAGAAGGCCAATTTCTGGGGGGGGGGGGGGGGGGGTTGTCAGTATAATATACCAATCAATTTCTTTCCCCTTTTATTTATCTGTCTGTCTGCCTGTCTGTATGCTGTTCTGCCTTCTCTTCTCTCCTACTCACAAGCAACTTTTTTTAATGATTCTGTTTTCTAATTTGGTATCTCTTTTCCTTTTTATCTCTGCCTCCCTGTCCCTATAATCTTTTCATTCTTGCAGAGTATCAATTTACTTCTTTTTTGGGGGGGTCACATCTTAATGACGATCTGTACCATATTCATGAGTCTCTTCATTGTTCAGTCTCTTTAACCCTTTGAGTGCCTCAGTGCCAACTGGTACAGTAAAATCCACAGAATTGTACATACAATCCTGGCACAGAAAGGGTTAACCCTGCTGGCCTCTCTCTGTCTCTTCTGGTTCCAATATGTATCTTTCTTTTCTATCCGATTACCAGTCTCTCCATTTCATCAAAGTATATATATGTTTTCTCTTTCTCTTCCCCGTTCTTCATCTCTTTCCTGTATCCGTGAATCTCTTCCTACGTCACACACATACTCACCATCTCATCCAGCACATATTTCTGCCTCTTTTTCCCTCTCCAAGTCTCTCTACTCCATGCGAGTCTTTCTCTTTATATATCATCTCTCTCTCATCCTCCTCCTACCACGCTCTACCCCCTCCATCTCTCCCTCTCTTCCCCCTCTCTCCGTCTCTCCATCCTCTCCTCATCCTGGTTGTGGCATTTGTTTGAGAGTTGGATCATATACATTTCAAGAGTGTGCAGCTGGCAGGCTGTGCACACACTCTGCCAAGGTCCTTGCGTTGGCTCGGGATGACACTCCAAAGACAGCTCTCTCTCTCCCGTGGTGGTGGATGTGGTGGATGCGAGCAGGCGGGGCCCCCGCATCCACACTCAACCCCAGGAGCGAGGGGGTGAAAACATGAGCATAGGTAAACACATACAAACACCTTTCCCTCTCTCTCTCTCACTCACTCTTTCTATCTCTCTCTCTCTCTCCATCTCTCTCTCTCACACACGCACATTTGGCTAGTTTAAAGATACTAAAAATGATATAAAGATTACTGAATAAGCTGTTATTTTGGCTAGGATTTAATTTTCACGAACTTCACAAATCACTGTCGGATCGCAAATTTAACCATTTTTACATATGAAAGTGTCGCCATGGGCTAGGCTAATAATGTATTTACCAAATAGCATGGTGTCAATTCACGAGAAACATCTCCAGAAAATGTCTATGACTTCCTCATTTGCAAAATTACCTGTTCACAAAAATAACTGTTTATACAGTATAATAAGGAATCTAAACAAAATCATATTAGAATGTATGCCATAAGGTGAGAGCCAGTAATATAGGCCCTACACTGTATATGATGATTACAGTCCTTCTGCTTCTCAACTGATGATATCTGGTACATTATGATAGTTGGTGATGTTATTACAGAACAAAAAAGCTTATCCAATGCAAGTGAAGCATACACCATGGGTACAAGGATGCTCCCTCTAACAGAAAAAGAGAACCTCCTTCTCTCTAAATGTACTCAGCAATGGCTATTGCACAGTAAACATTCTTGAGTTCAGTTTTTGTGTACACTCATCTTAAGGACCTGTAACCATAGAGATTGTTGAGCAAGCAGTGATCCTTATGGATGGCATCATATCCACAATTACAGCCCTTCAAATATCATTAATCATCACAAGTTTATGAACTGTGGTATGTGAAATATGCAACTATACTTATCACATACATCCATACTACATACAAACATACATATGTACAGACACACAGACACAAATACATATATACAAACATACATACATACACATTATTTTGTATACATATACATTTATAAATATGCACAAACACACACTCATATCACAAACACAATGTGGAGTGCTTTTTAGATTTGGATGAATGCTTGAATGAATGTTAACATTTCTCAATGAGGAGATAAGAGGCATAACATCAATAGCACATGAAGCAATGTCTTTGCAGATTGACAACAGTAGAAATGAACTACACTTGATTCTTATTTTTGACACTAATGCTTTTGAAGTGCTACTAAAGAAATGCACATCAGATGTCAGGGTACAATTGAAGAGTTAAATGCAAAAACAGATAAATATCATTTTCAATGTTTTAAGCAGGGCCATCGTCAAATAGAGAACAATGAAATCTTTTTAATGATACTGCACTTTTTACATAACAATTTAAAAGCTTTTAAAGGTACTATTGTACTTATTACAACATTTTCATCATATTTCTGTTTTGATTGAATTCAATTACTTTATTTCTATCAAGCAAACAGCAATACATAACACAAAGTACACAAACTGCTTTTCAGCAGCTATAATCTCATATGTCTCATATCGATTAAAAATTGATATATCTGTTTTTGCATTTGAACTCTTTGAGAGCACTTTCATCTGTGATATAGGCTGTGGTGAGAATTATTTGCACTTACCATGGTTTTTCCTCATGTTCTCATCTTTGTGCACTCCAACTGTAACAAATAAACAAACAAACAGAATAGAAATTGACATATATGATCTAAGATGAAGGGATCTTCTTAAAGGGTGTGTACAGTTCTGGTCGAGGTGAGAATTTGGCTTTTAACGTTTTGCGAGATATTCAGAAACCACTCTATGAGATGTCAAAGAGCACGCAGTTCTAAGGGGTATCAAAAGTTTATTCGATGAAAATCGGTTTTGAAATGGCTGAGATATCAAAAAATAAGGTAAAACAAAGAGATCCTAATAAAGTTGTGGCATGTCGCCTTTTATTATTACCACTTTTTTGGATATCTCAGCCATTTGAAAACCAATTTTCATCAAATAAACGTTGAATCCTTCTTAAAATTACATGCTCTTTCATATTTCATAAGAGGCTTTTCATTATCTCACTAAGGAATGTTCAAAACATGAATCCCCATCTCAACCAGTACTGACATGGCATGTAGAACATAGAATTGCGAGTAGCTCTCCTCTCAGGAGAAATGATATTCACATGAGAAATGACACAAAGTATCATCTGAAGTTTCTGAAGACTTGTGAAACTTCTAAATGAGAGTTTAGCCCATTTTTCAGTTAGTTACACATATGACATCCCAACCTTGGACCAAAAATCAAAACATCTTCTTAATGAAGAGCAAACATCTTGTTTGCAAAATATCTTTTCACCAGACTACTGAGACTTGTGATCATCTTGACAACGGTCTAGCTCTGGTTTGATTAATGCATTTATATGGTATCCCCACCTTGGAAAAAATCACACGGTCTTAATACAGAGAAAACCTTCCCTGTGCAAAACACATGAGGAGGTCTGGAGTAAATATGGGTTTGACAAAAATGTGAGGCAGAAAAACATATTTGTTTAAAGTTTATCATAATTACACTCCTTCACAGTAGAAAAACAAGTCACACAAGTTATTGACATTAGAATCAACAAGACCTCATTTAGATGGGCCTCCTTGAATATCTTTGTGGTTGATATGACACTCCTTTCACTTCTTACCGATTATAATAACTGCATGATGCATCATTAAGTACTTTCTGAAGAATAACATCTTGAAATAAAGAGTGCAAGAAGTTTGTGTTGTCACTCGTATCTCTCATATTTTCACTCTTGATTTTCACTCTCGATTTGTCTCTTGATTTTTCTCTCGCTGTTGAGAAACAACACTTCCCCTGGATTCCTCCTTGAATCAGTGCAAATAGGTGTTTATGCTCATATGAGCTGACATTTATGACTGCAGGTCACCCTGTTATCATGAGTCAAACTTTAGATTGCTCTTGTTCAGTGAATCATCATACATGTGCAATGTTATTGGTTACTGTCACTCTTACAAATGATTGTGCTGCTTTCCCTTCCTTTGCCATTTACTTTCTCTTTTTCTTTCTTTTCCAGTTGTTTTGTGTTCAGCAAGAATCTCTCTGCAGTCTTTATCACCTCCTGTCATGATTCTGCCTATCTCTCTTTCCCATTCTCCATTTCTTTCTTCTTCATTTTTCATTTCCTCCGTTTCTCCCAATCCATCCCCCACTCTCAGAATGTTTTTCTCACTCTCTCTCTCTCTCTCTCTCTCTTTATTGCATGATACACAGTTAAATTTTGAACTCCATCTCTCATTTCTCTCTCCTTCTCTCTCTCTCTCTCTCTCCATTCTCTCGTTCTGTCTTTCCCCTCAGACCTTTTCCCCTCCATCTCATCCCATCTCTCACACTCTTTTCAGGACCTTAATTTGTCGGCATGCATCCAGCTCCCACAAGGGGGCGAGCTGAGCCCCCTTTCCCCACCTCTCACCCCCCCCCCCCCCCACCATCCGCTGCAAAGTTTGTACACCTGTGGCCCTCCAAGGCAGCTCCATGGGGCCAAGTGCAAATAGCGCCGCCGCTGCTTTTCTGTGCCTGCGGAATGTGCGACTCATTCTCGTCACCCGTGTTGCTAGGCCGTCGTCAGTGTTGCTAGGTCATCATCAGGGGTTTTGCCCCCGAACTAGGGAGAAAGTGATACCCACGATGCAGGCGATATGCTCTGGGGTCTGGTTATTGATTTGGGTTGGGTGTACCGGAAACAAAGAAACAGAAAAATCAAGCTATTGGATTTGGGGTCATGATGAGGTAACATGAGACTCTTCTTCAATCTTTGCTCACTATCTACCCTCCTTCCACCCCCTACCCCCCTCCCCCTTCCCCCCCCCCCCCCCGACAACACAGCCAGTACATCAAGAAAAAGAAAAACTCCATCTGTATGCTATGTATGCTATTTGTTTATATCTGTTGCTATGACAGAGGTTCACCAATTTGTGTCTCTAATGTTCACCAATTTGTAAGTCTGATATTCATAATTGGTTTTTCCTATTTTTCCTCTTTAATGATTATCACTTCTACTTTCTTTCTTTCTTTCTGTTTTTCTTTCTTTTTTTTGGGGGGGGGGAGCTTTCTAAATTACCTTGGAGTTCTTTGGAAGAAAGGTGAAATTGAATGGTAATGTTGTTGCTTTCTGCATTCAACTGTTTCTTTAGTGGCTAAGTATGCAAAAACAATACTCAAACTCAAACTGAAGAGTTCTCAAACATATATCAATGCAGACTGAATTAAATTTAGAGATTAGTGAATCACTCATTGAATATTGGAGAAAACTCAAGAAATTACAATCAAATATTATATATTTCGAAAGCTTGGGTCCATTCTAAGTGCCACTGATGCTCTCTAGATAGGACCTTTGCTGCAGTTAGTGATGTAACACTAATAGAATAACATGAAGGAAATGTATCCAGAAATTCACAAAAACTATTTTTCAAGAAGATACCGAAAGAGTGTTTGAATGACCTATCACAGCAAACATAATTTGCATATAATGTAAGCATGCTACTGTAGGTGTCATTTAACCTCTTGATAGAGGGAGAACATTAACTTGTTGAGGACGAGTCCCGAGTATACTCGGGCAGGTGTCTATGGGAAATGCGTGTTGTAGCAAAGTCAGTCTGTCCTCAATGGGTTAAGAATTCTTTTTACGCCGGTGTACATGTGAACAAGAGCACACACAAAAAAAAGTGTGACTTGAATTGTGATTTGAATGGGCCCAAAGAGAGTTTGCCGCCAAAGATTCCCACACTAAGTAGTAACATATCAATAGTAACATCAAAGACATGCAGAATCTATCTTATTTCACCCAGCATGAAATCATTTCATTGTTCCATTCCCCTCACCCTCCCCTCTTTTCCCCGGGGGGGGGGGGGGGGGGGGGGATGAGAGAGAGAGACGAGCAAACACACAGAGAGCATCTTTGATGAACAGGAAAGAGAGAAACGGTGAGAATTGTGACAAATTTTTTATTCGACTTGCAGAAACTGCCTCCCCTTCAGGATACATGGGGACTGAGTCACCCTAATCACAGTGTTTATCTAATGCTTACAGCATTGCTCCTTATTGCATTCACTCATTTAATCAACTTTACGCCTCCAGCAAATATGACAACAACAACAACAAAAAAGGAGAAACAAGTGAATCCTTTTGTTTCTTATCATGGTAACCAATCATTTGGTAATGAAAATTTACTACATATACAATAATGAACTCAAATTTCACATTATGAATGCAAATTAACACATAATGAGAGTATACACATTATGAGCAGTAGCATACTGATACATCTTCAGTGCCTTGGATGACTTATTGTTCTCTGTTTCTTTATTTTCCTTGCCCTCCTTGAATTGTTAACTTCTTCTCCTTCAGACCACAATAAAAAGCATCCATTCCAACATTTAATTGGTCTATATGATACAAATGAGTAGATAATATTAGCTACTGGACTATATGGGGGAAAAAATGCTGACCGCTTTCTCACATTTAACAAAGTAGAACTAAATATGATATTGATTTGAGTGCACCACTGCAGAACAACACCAAAAAAATAACAATAATAATTCCAAAACACTGAATATACCCTTGCTATGTGTGCTTTTCATTCATATTCTCTCTTCTCACTTTCCTCTCCAATCTGTAAATCCATCTCATTTCATATCGCTCTCTTTCTATTTCTCCCCTTTTCAGTATATCTGTCAAACCTGACTACCTCATGTTATATATTCATATATCTCTCTCTCCGTCACTTCTCCCTTTTTTCAGTGCAAATCCATCCAACCTATCTACCTCATTTCATCTCTCCCTCTCTCATTTTTCTGCGTCTGTCTATCCCTCTGTCTGTCTGTCTGTCTCGTTCACATCAGCCCCTTAGGCCACAGGTGCATTGGCTGCCTTCATTCAATCAAATCTGCTGATACAGAACTAATTAATTGGGGGGCTGTTCACATCCGAATTGTCACACCCAACACTGCATGCAAAAACGTCACTCACAGCGATGCGGATGAAAATGCACCAAACAATGCACAATGTATACGATGGCCTTTGCTAATCCTCTTCAGAAATCTCCTCGAAATACACATTTTCGAAAGTTCAGCTTCTTAGCAATTACAAATGTGGTGCTTCTCTAAAGGAATCTTTTCCACACACAAAAAAAAGTCCTACACAAGCATGATTACAAATATAATAGTGTTTCTGAATAGCAAGTATTCACCATCAAAATTAGTCGAACAGATATCGACTGTGATTTTCCTCTACTTTATGTGGCAATTATAGTATTTTGTGAGGTTGTATCCTGTGGGGTTTTTTAAATCCCCAAACATAATGTGCTTTGTTTATTTGTTCTTTCTGGGTAATGGCATGAAGTGAGAGACATTATTGCAAAGTTGGCGCAGAGACAAAACAATGCTTTTTCACTTGGAAATAACATGCTCGTAACGGATGACAGGAGTGAGTTAAGGCCAAAAAAAAAAAATTGCTTGTTTGCCCTTAATTGCCAAAACCCAAGAGGGTCGGTAGGTCGGTTTTTTTTTTTTTTTTTTTTTTTTTTTTTTTTTTTTTTTTTAATATCAGGGTACCCTTTTTTCCATGTCAATGCACTCAAAACTCCAAGAGATTCATTCAAATTTACGTCTTGCTATAGGGCCCGGTACGCGAGGCAGAAACACTCACTGACAAACACTTATAACGTTCATTTTTGTTAAATTTTGCAAACAGCTCCAAAAAAAGTACCTTCCAGTGAGATGCTGGCAACTGAACTCCAAACAGTTTTGGTGCCATGACAGCTGGTAACGGATGCTGCAAAAGTAGCCATCTTGTGAAGGGCTGCACACTAACCCATTTTTTCTGCCGGTCCGACCTGTCTCTGTCGGACCGGTAAATGCCCCATTTTACCATTTTTTACAGGTCCGAGCAGAAAATTTACCGGTCAACAACGACAACATTTTAAAAAACATTAAATGACTTGCAAACTTATTTTCTTGTTTTTTATGGATGTACCCCCCCCCCATGTACATTTTACAGATTAATATTTTTTTTTAAACTTGCATTATTTATTGCACAAGAAATTTAAAAATAAAGACAGGAAAAAATTAGAATGTTTGTTTGTGAATTAGTGTAAAATGATAATGAACAAAATCAGATTGTATCAAATGCGTTTGCGACTTTTTCTAAACATCGGCGCACGAACTTGCTGCGTAACCTGCTCTTGGTGGTCAGTTGGATTGCGATGATTTAATGAATTATTTTAGTTGTGATATTTTCTGATGCACGCGATACAAGGGGTTCTTTATTTTTCTCCCGATAATCTCTTCGCATTTGTGCATGCGTTCTTGAAAGGTACACGACATGCAGGGCCGAATTCGCAATCCTTTTTGCGCCCATTTCCACCTCAAATATTAGCGGGATTGTGACGATTTCATAAATTACTTCGGCTGTAATATTTTACGAAGCACGCGCCAAAAGGGGTTGAAAATGCGTCCTTTATTTTTTCCCGATAAACTCTTCGAATTTCGTAAGTGCGTTCTTAAAAGATGTACCACACGGCCGAATTCATGATACTTTTTTGCGCCTATTTCTACCTCAGATGTCAGCGGGATTGTGACGATTTCATACTAGTAAATCACTTCGAATGTAATCTTTTGTGATGCACGCACCAGCTAGAATGGTTGAAAATGCGTTCTTTATTTTTCTCCCCATAATCTCTTCGCATTCCGTAAATGCGTTCTTAAAAGATATACGACACGGCCAAAAATCATGATTCTTTTTGCGCCTATTGTTTCCTCAAACTTCAACGGGATTGCGATGATTTTATGAATTATTATTCGGCTGTAATCTTTATGATGCACGGGCCGAAAGGGGTTGAAAATGTGTCCTGTATTTTTCTCCCTATAATCTCTTCGCATTTCGTACATGCGTATACGTCACGGCCGAATTTACGATCCTTTTAGCGCCTATTTCTACATCAAATATCAGCGGGATTGCGATATTTCGTTAATTATTTCGGCTGTAATCTTTTGTGATACATGCACCAGAAGGGTTGAAAATGCGTTCTTTATTTTTCTCCCGATAATCTCTTCGCATATGTGCATGCGTTTTCAAAACTATACACTGCATGCTGGGCCGAATTCGAGATTCTTTTTGCGCCTATTATTGTTTACTCAAATTTCAACGGGATTGCGAAATTTTCATGAATTACTACTCGGCTGTAATCTATATGATGCAAGCGCCAAAAGGGGATGAAAATGTGTCCTTTATTTTTCTCCCGCTAATCTCTCCCCATTTCGTACATGCGTTCTTAAAAGGTATACGACACGGCCGAATTCACGTTCCTTTTTGCGCCTATTTCTACCTCAAATATCAGCGGGTTTGTGGCGATTTCATTGATTACTTCGGATGTAATCTTTTGTAATGCACGCACCAGAAGGGTGAAAATGTGTTTTTTATTTTTCTCCCGATAATCTCGCCGCATTTGTGCATGCGTTTTGATAACCAACACGGCATGCAGGACTGAATTCAAGATCCTTTTTTGCGCCTATTGTTTCCTCAAATTTCAACGGGATTGCGTTGATTTCATGAATTTTTATTCGGCTGTAATCTTTTATGATGCACGTACCAAATGTGTCCTTTATTTATTTTTTTCTCCTCTATAATCTCTTCGCATTTCGTACATGAGCTTTTGAAAGGTGTACGACGCGGCCGGCCGAATTCATGATCCTTTTTGGGACGATTTCTACCTCAAATATGTAAGCGGGGCTGCGATGATTTCATGATTTTTTTTTCTCCCTAGTATTATCTCTTCACATTTTGTGCATGCGTTCCTAAAAAGTACACGGAAGGGCCGATTTCGTGATCCTTTTTGCGCCTATCTTCATTGTGAGATCATTCTGAACGAATGAAAATATTCATTTGTGAAATGACTGTGTAAAATGAAACTGAACGCAATCAGATCCATTTACTCTATCGCTGAATATCGAATATGTTTTTACTTTTCTAAAAATCGACACAAGTAAATTAATTCTAACATGTCAACCCCCGCCACGCTGCTGCGAAGCCGGGATCGGATCGTGAGTAAAATGACCCAGAAATGCGTGCGCTTCTAATTCTATCAATGCTTCTTGTCTGGCATGACCGCCGATCGCAAGCAAACGAAAAGCAGTTACACTGTACATGCATGGCATGGCAGTGCGTGAGCAGCGCCAATGCGCAAGCTAGCGCGACTACTGGTCGCCAGTGTGCAGACCTGTACTACTAAAGTGCATGATATACATGCATTGATTGGATTTCGTGCGCGTGCACGCATGTGAGCCAAAAAGGTTGCTACATTGTAGCATGCAATGCATGCTGTAAAACGTAGCCTGTGGACCCGCGCGGCCCGAACACAATTACGACGGGTCGATGAGATGAAAAAAAAAAAAAAAAAACATTTTTAGACCTTTTTTTTATTCTTTCTCTAGCTTAAAATGGATAATTTTGGGTTTAAAACCATTCACAAATTTGTAGAAGGTGAAATTTGTGGAAAAAAATAAACTTGAAAGAGCAAAAAAAAAAAAAAAAAAAAAAAAAAAAACCGCGACCCGAAATTTCCGTGATTTTCGGTCGGTCGCGAAGGGCAAACAAACCATTTTTTTTTTTTGGCCTAATGATGCAGGGAGACGGATTTGGCGGTGCTGCACATTGCATCAGCTCGTGCTGCACAGGACTCTGTCATACACACATACACAAGGAAGTATGACATCATACGGGTCACAGTCACATCTGGGCAAACGCATAGTTTGGATGGAAGTGGTCAGGGGGAATGAAGAACAGCTGCAGCGGGTAAACTGTGTCGATGCCCGGCTTGGACAATCACCGAAATCGGGTCAGTGTGTCGTTGAGCAATCCACAGAAGAAGATAAGATCCTAAGGAGCATTTACGTGGGCAGGAAATATATGAAGGGTTTGTTTGCAAAAACCGATAAGTCCATTTTTGAAGATTTTGAAGTACGATCTCTGTGATAAAGTACAAAATAATACCTTTTAAATGATATATTGGTCACTACATATAAAGGTATATTTTTGAAGTTATGGTCAAAAGAAGCAAAAATGTTCTTATTATTCTCTTTATTTTTCTTGACCTTTAATCGCAAATATCTCCATTTGGCAAATATGGACTTATCGGTTTTTGCAAACAAACTCTTCATATATAAATACATAATCTATATGTTCCAGACTTTTAGCATGGTCTGCAAGCCGATGACCTGAAAACTTGGAGAAAGATGCCAACTGAAAAATCCTCTGATGTACACGATTTGTTACCCTGTCTCTGGATCAAATTAATCATATTGTTCACTTGAACATGGAATCAGTAAATCATAGATTTGTTTGAAAAAAAAAAGAGACATAACTGGCAGACCTGGGGGAAAAAAAAAGTTTACTAGCTCACAAGTGAGCTTAAAGTTTGCTTTTATGCTTGTCTGCCAGAATAAACTATCATTATCTAATTCGAGCTAATAGAACTGCAAAGAAAAAAATCTAGAATTTTTAAAAGAACACTTAAACATCATCTCTGCCAAGTAAACAAGAAAAATCAATAACTTACACTAATGCTTTACAAAAAAAAGAGGGTGATCTTACACAATATGCACAAAAGTGTTGGCTCAGAGCATAAGAGCTGACGTTCATGTGGCATTACATTCTGATTGTGTCAGAAACTGTAGGCCTATATGCTACGTTTGCTGTGAACATAATATTTCACTAATCATGACTCAAAAGGCAATTTTGCGTGTTTGCATTTGCAATATACAGAATAACAATGATTAGATGAGAATAAAAGTTATATATCCTTTTTATGAGAAATGATAATAATATCAGGGTTCGAAATTGGCGATGGTCCGCTGGCCATTGGCCACCCAAAATCACATCAGACTAGCTAAAAATCGTAAAATTCTGAAGTTACTAGTCCATCTGGCAAGCCAAAATATTGCTACAGTGTCAAAATTGATTCTAAGTAGTCCGCCTGGCTAGTTTAAAAAAAAGTTAAGTGCGACCCCTGAATACCTACCATAGAAATGATTCAATACATTGCATATCAATGTAATATTTTTCAGTCAACTTTCAATATTAGGGAATACAAACACACCCCACAATATATGGCATACACAGTACAGTATGAGGGACGTAGCTTTTTTCCTCCTTTCTTCAAATATTTTTGAATTGTTTTCACATTTGCTTCATGTAGAATATTCCTCATATCGAAATGACTAAAAATTAGGCCAATCTGCCAAAAAATCTTTTCTTACTCTAGAATTATTGGAAGGGGGGGGGGGGACATCATCAACAAAATATTCCACCTTGGGGGGAAATACAACTGTCCGAGCAAATACAAACAGGCATCTCCCAAGCTGACCAGCGCACACTACACACACTGCTCAGTCGCTGAGCTACGTCCTCATTATACTCTCAATTTGCATGGCTAAGCCTCACCAGCTGAGCCAGTTCTCACAGGAAAACTGTCATGTGGGCTGGGCACCTGCTTCCACTGCTGCACACACGCTACTCGCCAGAGAATTTTTCAAGCCTTTACAAAACAACGTCAGAGAGGCAAAATGCTCTGAAGTGGAGACCTACTTATGAGTGGTGAACGAGTGAACTACAAAATGTAATCCTCGAAATAAGGGCCTGGTATGGTTGAAGTAGTCACAATTCAAATTTGATGGGAAACATGCAGTTATTTTGGTCCATAAAGATGGACATGGCATGTTCTTGATAGGGGTGGTTCACAGACTTGATCATGAAACTTCTGTGCACCTGGATATATACACCAGGGTGGGGTTGGTACACTGGGAGGATGTTGGAAGATTAGAGATGTGGAAGTATAGGTGTAGATTAACTTAAAGAGAATTGTGGAGAATGGGGTAGATAGGGAGGGTGGGGAAGGTGGGAAAGATAGATTAGAGGGTGGGAAAGGTGGGAAAGATAGATTAGAGGGTGGGGTAGGTGGGGGGTCTGAGTAGGTTGGGAAAGATGGGAGGATGAGGTAGATGGAATATCAATTGGGTTAGAAGGGGAGGACAGGTTAAATGATGGGGGGGGGTGGGATAACTGAGGGAGGATCAGGTGTACAGTGTAGATGGGTAGATGGGGAGGATGGGATTCAGAAGGGAGGATGGGGTAGCTTAGCTGGGGAGGATGGGTGCAGATGTGGAAGATGGGGTAGATGTATAGGATGGGTGTACACAAGGTATAGGGGGAAGATAGGGTAGATAAAGAGGATGGGGTAGCTGGGGAGGATGGAGTAATGATGGGGATGGGGTGGATGGTGAGGGATGGGGGTAGATGGAGAGGATGGAGCAGTTAGGAAAAGATGGGATAGACAGGGAAGATGAAATAGTTGGAGAGAATGGGGTAGATGGGAAAAAGGTGGGGAGGCTGAAGAGGGATGGGTTAGATGGTGAATATGGGGATAGATCGTAAGGATGGGGTAGATGGGGAGGATGTGGTAGATGGGGAGGATGGGTGTTGATGGGAAGGATGGGGGTAAATAAGGAGGATGAGGTTAATGGGAAGGATTGGATTAATGGTGAGGATGGGGCAGGTGGTAAGGATGTTTCAGGTCCACTTTGCCTATTTTGACCAAGGTGTGTGATTGGTTGTCGGACAATTAATACTTTGGAATGGATAGTAGCAGTGATCCTTTTGAAGGTACCAGGGAGACCCACTCATTGAAGAGAACAGGAGATTACTGAAGATGCCACAATCGGTAAGAATATCCCGATACTGACTGCTTTTTTAATCTTTATGAACATAAATACAACTGAAAACTCTTACACAACAAAATCAAATGCATTTTAATGATGATAGAGATGTCACGAATAATTTTTTTTTTGTCTTAAAAATGATTAGAGCAAAGAGCGTTATTCTGCAAGTTTTCAAAATTCTACTCTTGGCAAAGTTTTTTTCTGAACAAAAAACTACCAGATATGAAGATGCTCCCATAAGCAGTACAGCCGTTCCAAATCAAACTGCTTAATGGGTACAACAGAAATTATATACGTTCCAGAAATACATTTTTTTTTTCTTTAATTCTTTCCTGGGAGCACAGTGGGTGTTTTCAAGATTATGAATTACCCATTCTATATCAATAGACTTAAACCATGATTTCTGGCATTATCATTTCCTTTCAGAAAGGCAAGATATTAAAGAGCCTAAAAGTGGAAACAGCATGGAGAAGCATAATGCTTTCAAGGATCACGCACTTCTACAGTTCTGGAAAAATCACACATGGTTTTTATCTCTCCTCATTCCATGAGTTTTGTATATATCTCGCCGAGGATCAGAACTGAACAATCTTATCAGTGGCAAACAGCGCTTTGTAACAGGGAACAACATCAAAAAGGCTGCTGGGAAAGAAAGGGAAAGTGGGAAGGACCTAACCATCTGGGCTCGCTGGTATCTCTCCGTGGCAAAATTGGCCGTGGGGTGTGTTTTTCGACTTTCCCTGCAAAGTTAATAAGTGACTGGGTCTGTTCTAAGTGTGATGTCAGCTCGCTCGCGAGGAGGCAAGGTCTGCACAAGTATTTCTGCAGATTTTCAGCCTCTCCCATCATCCGAACAGATGGAGGCGAACTTCAGGTATATCACGAAACCGTACTACATGCTAAGTACTGGGTTGGATACGACAGGTACCTCTTTCAAATACAGATGCACGGGAACGGGACGGGAACGACGCACTGTGTTTACTTTTGCGGAGAAGCTATAGGTATATGCGGAAGTTTTCCATCTTCCGATGAGAAAAAATTTTGCAGCGACCGATGGAAACAGGAAGAGGGGGAAATGGCGGGAGATACAACGCGAAATCAGGAGGAAACAGATGCAATGGTTTCTGACACAGCGAGCAGGAAATCAACGAGCTGTGCTGAAAGGTTGCAGCACTGATGAGCCCACCGTATGCCGCCCCGCATCTGGCGAACGCATCACCTGCACGGAGAAGCGGAAATTCCGTGCAGAGTTTTTTTGCGTCGCTTTCCTCGTTCTTTCTCTTGTTTTGCATGCGTTATTTCTTTCTTCTTTTTTTTCTTTTGGTTTTCCTTCTTTTTCGTCTCGCCAACATTGTGGCGCTTGGTGGTTGCACTTTGTGGGCTGCCTGCGCAGTCCTTGACTGATTGCAAAGGTAATTCCAGCTTAATTAATGCAGCAATGGGTAAAACATGTGTTCTCCTAGCATCGCAACTCCGTGTCTCACCTCGCTACTAAACCTCCCCCCCCCCCATGAACGATTATTTTCCAATGCTGCGATGGATAGGTTTTGAGTGGGTGGCTGATTGTTTTCGCAGGCTCTCCTGCGCACGGAAAGCCCAGAGATATGGTCGAGCCTCTTGCTCAAAAATTTCGCCCCTCATTGCTGGGGAATTGCGGGCCTCAAGGTCAGGCTTTTCACATGAATTTGGCATTTGAGTTTTGAAACATTTCAGCAGGAAAAATCAAAGCCATAAAAAGAGAGAACCAAACAATGCTTCTCTTGTTTTAAAAATCACAAGAACTCTGCAGTTTTTCTGTCCTTCATATCCTCTGTTCCAGCATCGAGTGCTTAATACTGCCAGATACTTCTCAAAGAGATGCTTCTCCTTGATGTGGATGGAATACGCATACATCCCTATAAACTACCCTTGACCCTTGATCTGTCTCACAATAGGTTCATATGCACATTCAATGTCCTCATTCTATGCATTTTCAAATGGAGAACATCACTCAGCCACAGAGCACAAAACTGAAGGAGAAACTTGTCCCCAGTCAGATGCACATGACATCCACCAGAGTCTCAGAGAAAAAATCAAGAAGTGGCAGGTTGCACGCATGGTTGTCCCAGCTCACAGAATATAGGAGGAATTCAATTAGCGGGTTGTGGGAAGTCAAGGGTATCAAGGGCTGTGAGAGGCAGGGGGAGGTTGCGGGGAGGTAACCCCTCTCCCCACCCCTTCCTCTTCCCCCTCCCCTCCCCTTTTCCATTTTCTCCCCTCTCTTCCCTCAAGCTCTTTCCCACCCTGTATACAAACCACCTTGTTTCATTACCACCTAAAGGGATGGTATAATTTTGATCGAGATGGGGCTTCAGGTTTTCGACTTTTTTTGTAAGATAATGAAAAACCTCTCTTGAATATTAAAGAGCATACAATTCTAAGAGGAATTTGAAATTATTTGATGAAACTTGGTTTTGAAATGACTGAGATATCCACAAACAAAGAAGTCCTAATAAAAAGTTGGGACATTAGGACCCCTTTGTTTCACTCTTTTTTTGGGGGGGGGGGGGAGGGGATATCTCACCCATTTCAAAACTGATTTTCATCAAACAAACTTTGAATTCCTGTTCTAAATGCATATTCTTTAATATTTCATAAATGGTTCATAATTATCTTAATTGAAGTTATAATCTGATTTCCCCATCTCAACCAAACCTATACCATCCATTTAACTCTCTGTTTTCAATAGGCCTCATACTAGTCCTGCAAAAAAAAAAAAAAAAAAAAAAAAAAAAAAACATTGCTAAATAAAAGGAAAGACAGGGAATTCCCCACCTCCCCTCCCCCCCCCCCCCCAAAAAAAAAAAAACCAAACAAACAAACAAACTTATCTTTCCCTACCTGTCCACACACAGCCAAATGGAAACTACTGTTGGCAAAATTACTAGAGTAAAAGAAAAAAAAAAGCACATGAAACTGAAAATTATGTGATCTAGGCCTACTCAAACATATCACTTGAGCTATATAGATAATGATAATAATGGAAACGATCATATTCCTGATTACAGTAAAATTCTTATGATGGTAATAGTTATAAAAATAATAATAGTATTATCATTACTTTTATTATCAATATTATTGTTACTGTAAAGAAGAAAAGAAGACGAAAAATAAGAAGAAAAATGCCTCTTACTCAAACAACATTTCAAATGAAGAATTGATCAATGTACTGACAGTAATCTTTTAAGTTCCTGTTTATGAGATTTTGAGGGAACTATCCTTGTGAACAAACTTAAATTTGCCTTTTCCCAATTGCATCTTTCAAAGACTGCCAACGCATTGGCGACAAGACATCATGTTGCATGAAACTGACCAGGAAATGGAGCATAGAGTGTGAAGTTGTTCATCCTGACTGCCTTCCAAAATGCTCCACCAATTCAGTGAAGAGGCTTTAAAGGCATAATTTACCATTTGCAGATGAAACAAAAATCTGGCATTAGTGTTTTAAAATATTTATAAAATGTGAGCTAGGGACAGAAACAACCACCATACAAATCTGAGTCCGTATAATTGATGTTAAATATTGTTAAGTACACAAAATGTAAACAATAGTTATAATATAAATACTTCCAGACTAAACCGTCTACAGTTATGGTTAATTGAGAAAAATACTGACATCTCCTTATATTTTAGGCTTTGTTGTGAAAATTGTATATGGTAGGATGTTTTGTGATACAACAGACCTACACATATGCATCAAATGAGATATCTTGAACATTTTTAAAATCACAGCTCCCAAAGGTAAACTGGACCTTTAAAGAACCACTCTTCCTTGAACACAAGGAGTGCATAATAGTAGAATTCAAGCTGATGAGAATTAGCGGGATACAAATCTTGAGGTTTGCATCGCAATCCGAATACAATAAAAGCCCACTAAATGGCGCAATCAGCATTGCAATTCAACTCCCAAGAAATCTTTTGATAATCTTGGAATTATCGTAATGACTTGAGAAATAGTGTAATCATTCACTGGAGAAAAAAAAAACTGTCATTATCTTTTATCCTGTCATTCATAGATACATGCATGAGTGAAAAGCACCAAAAAAAAAAGGGGGCAAGAGTCACTGTTTCAGTAGATTTCTAGCATGCCCAGTTTGGTCAATAAATTATCGCTATCAGGCAAAATAATACGGTAGCAGGATATTTCTATCCATCTTTCAGAAAATCTCGGCATCTAAATCGCAATCGTTATGCCATTTTGGCCTTGTGAATGTGACTACTGTGATAAGTACTGCTGTGGTCAGTACTGCGTCAGGCTAGTCAGGCCCTCTAAGCGACAAGACCAACTGGGAAAGGGGGGAAACTTTTCGTTGCCATGCAGCAAACCAAAGCAAAGGACATCAGTCCTTATTTTAGCAGCAAAAAGCAGGGTCTCCGCCTTTGTGAAATCGGAGCTTAGTGCCCAATTTCCTCCGCACCTGGTGCCCGCCGTCAGTAACACTGCCATCCATGTACGGGTGGAATTAGGGGGATCCCCTCAATAATGTGATCTCCTACTCTTCCTCCTCCTCCTCCTCCTCCTCCTTCTCCACACCCTCATCTTCTCCCTGCCCTGAATGTACGAGCGATGGCATCCCACACTAATACCAGCATTGCTACCCCCCTTTTGACTCACAAGGGAAAGTTGAGAGGCATGTGAGACTTTCAGACTAGGTCTGTCTCCCAGCAACCTCACTTGGTCCCAATCCTTTAATCGTAACACATTACTCTACCTTCTTTCCCACAATATATTTGAAAATAGAATTAAAAGCCAAGAAAAGTTTATGATAATTTCCCCTTAGCACATGAATTATTATTTACAATCATTCACCACAGAAAAACAAAAAACTTGTCTAGAAAAAAAAAAAACAAAAACACACAGACAACATATCAGAGAAAATTTGTAAGTGAAGTAAGACAATGACACTTATATTATGATCCTTCAATGTCAATCAAAACAACTATTATGTTTATTTTGGCAACGAATTATTTTTATATTAGTCATATCAAATGTGCTTTCTGTTGGATAATACCCTTTGTGTCCTCTTTGCTTATAAAGGACATCCATGGACAAAATTCGTCTTGACTACGCATAAAGAGACCCCCAAATCATCTCCCTCTGTTCTGCGGTGCCCGTGAAAATTAAGACACGCTGATCGAATTGCATCCCCAGTGGGGTTACAGGAGAAAAACTTTTAATTTCCAGAAAAACATACAATTATTGCTGTTCCATCAACAAAACATGAGTAATACACAAAAGACACACAGTCACATGAGCGAGTCAACTCCTCTGCTCAGCTCAGAGGATGTCATGCAAGATGACTTGCAGATATTCTGAATGAATATTTTTGCCAATTCATCTCAAAAGCAGTTCTTGATAACACAAGTGGATGCACTTCTGCATCAGTGAAAAGTCACCATTTCCGTCACTCTGAATGTTCTTTCCCCTCCTTAACAAACTCTGAGATCTTTTGTTTTCTCTAAAGCTCAAGAAAAGTGAAAACAGACTTTCATGAAAAAAAAAATCTCCAAGTTCAAGTTGATTTTGATGACTGCAGTAAATCTAGGATAACATAATGTCATAAAAATCAGTTTAAAAGATTTTGAAAAAAAAACCCAACAACATGAAATTGAACCTTTTCCTGATGAATTTCTGAAACTGCATAGACTCTGTACCAAACCCTTCTGCTTCCATAGCCAATGGATGAAAGTATGTTATGCAAGGGTGATATTTTTTATTTCGAAGGTTTGTTGATCAAAAGATGAAATAAGACTCATTATTCCAAAGGTTTGTTATTCCAAAACATGCAAAGCCCCTATAACTACACGTTTGTTCATTCGAAAATGAAACAGGGTTCATAAATCCAAGCATTTGTGCCGTTATTCTGAAGGTTCATTATTCCGCAGGTTCGCTAATCCAAAAATGAAATAAGATTTGCTATTCCAAAGGTTCATTAATCCGAAAATGAAATAGGGTTATCAATTCCAAAAGTTAGTTATTCCAAAAATGAAAACGGTTTGCTGTTCCAAAGGTTTGTTAATCCAAAAAATGAAAAAGGTCCTTTATTCTGAAGTTTGTTAATCCAAAAATGAAATAAGGTTTATTTTATTCATCCAAAAAACAAACAGACGGTGTGTACTAACGAGCCTTCGGAATTACAAACCCTGCTACATTTTCAGATAAACACACCTTCCAAATAACAACCCGTATTTCATTTTCAGATTAACAAACCTTCAGAAGAATAACAAACTCTATGTCATTTTCAGAAAATAACAAACTTTCAGAATACGGAATCTTTGAAATAATGTATCTGTGGAGTAATGACCCTTTGGAATAATGAACTGTTACCATTAGAAAATAGTCACGACAGTGACATTTACTACAACTTCATAAACATAAATATCTTCTTTTTTTTCGCATGACTCACTCCACTTATTACTCTGTATGCAAAAAAAATCAGTATGAGCTATCATGAAAATGAAAAGAAGTTCTGCCATTCTTGATTTTAAATGGGCCTCTCACATTGGTTAGTTTTCTACACTGATTCACCTAGCTTCCACGGAAAAAATTTGGAAGTGGGAAGTACTGGCAAACGAGCAGCGCGACTCTCCAAGAGAATAGCTTTGATAGGCTTCTTACAGAGCAACTAAGAATCCTTGACAATTTCCTGATTTTTACATAACAGCTGAAATCTGGCTGCATTTACAATATGTAATAGGAATAGCTTGAGTTCTAATGAAAGCTTGGTTGTAGTTTTCACCGAACAAACAGAGCATTCCTTGCCCTTTTTACCCCCCCCCCCCGCAAAAAAACAAAAAACAAAACAAAACACAAAGAACAAAAACAAAAAACAAAAAGTTTAAACAGTTGATAGGATGACAAGAGCCATGTGACTGAATGCACAGCACCAAGGATGAGCAAGGGTTGTCTCATTAGCAGGGGGTTAAGTTCATTTCCTTTACACCTGCCACAGTTGAGTAAATCCAAAGGGGCGTGGCAGTGAGGAAAGGGCTGTGAAGGGATGGTGTTGGGTAAGGAATGGGGAGGGGAGGGGGAGGGGAGGGGGAGGGGATGGGGGATGATGCTGGACCAGACAGCTGTACAGCCTAGAAATAGAATAGGTCCAGATCCTTGACAGCTGTTGCTGATGCACCTTAGTCATTCATTCATTCTCTCCATCACCATGAACCATGCTTTACCTGATGGCATTAGACAATGGAAGTATTCTCTTCTAGGGCCAAGTAAATCTTAGCTTTTGAGGCAAAACTTGTCAAAGAGTAAATCTTAGCTTTCGAGGCAAAAATTGTCAAAGAATTCACACTTAAAGGATTAGTATTTCTGAATAAGAATAATTCACAAAATTTGGTTTCCATTGAGGCTTCTGCTGCTAGCAGTGAACAACTGAATTCAAGTACCCTTCTCAGCAATCATTTCACTGGAATTTCAGTATATAACTGTAATCATGTAGATATGCAAATACATTTGCAGCTACATGTAGTTTAGACACAAATTGTTTTGAAGAGAAAACAGGATTTTATTCTGTAAATTACTCAAGGAATCACATCAACAGGGATCTTTTAAACTTGAATATTCCACACAACAGAGATTAAGGTTGCTGAACAATCCAGGACATACAATGTTCACTAGAGCATGCATGAATATCATGTCTGTAATTATCAAATGAAAGAATATTACAGTATTATTTCCTTCAGTGAAATATGGATATGGAAGGAAATATGATTCAAAACTAATTTCAGTCATTGGGTCCTTACATTTAGTCCTTTACATTTTTACCTTCATACATATCACCCCCATCTGCTTTTTCACCTCACACCCCTCACCTTCCCCTTCTCATTTCTCTCCTCCACCCCCCCCCCCTTCTTCCCCCCCCCCCCCCCCCAATCCCCCAGCCTGGCCAGTCTGTCCTGTACAACCCCACTGCCCTAAAAAGAATCACCCACAACAGATGTGAGGGATGTCTCACTGACTAGAAGGAGGGACATCACTTTCAATTAGCTGATCTACAAAGCAGACCATGTCAGGCAGTGCATCGCACACAAGATCTCTTCCAGGAAAACCTTAACAGTGGCAGCCATATGACTGCGTTTATCAACTCACTTCTTGTGCAGAATAAAGGTTTCCAAACAACTATCAGGGACTTTTGGGCAGTTGATAAAATGTAAAGCTGTTTTGATTATGGGGTTAGAAACAAGATTCTAAAATGCTGAAAAACATGCGGTCGCAAATGCTTTGAGCCAGAAATACATTTCTGGAGAATTGATAAACGCAGTCATTTTGAAACATGTCTATAACTCAGACCTGCCCACGCCAACCACTGCCATCTACACACCTCTGCTCCTCGCGTCAAACTGCGCTATAGAGCTACACGGCGACATGAAATTTTGAAATTTTTGCTGTCACTGTTCACACGGTACAACTTCGCATCTTTTGCAAAAAATTCCAACAATTTGCGCAATTTGAACAGCGACCAAAATATCCATATTGCGACCTGATATAACGTGTTAATTTGAATGTAATGAGAACAGTACAAATGAGGGCATCTGTCACAGCAATCAGCACGTCGTCGTTGGAGCTAGACATCGATACAAGGGATAGTGTGCACAGGTAGAGTCTGAGAGAGGTCTGGGCAGGCGAGTGGAGCGTTTCCGTCAAAGGTGTCAGAACAGTGGGAGGAAACAGAGAACACCTGGAGTTCCTGGACCCACTAATCCATCACCATCTGTCTCACAACTGACCAAACAATATGGGTTATGGTTGTGGGTGGTGGGGGGGGGGGGGATTTGCTGATCTAGAGTTCATTGCCTTCCGCCAGTAAAGGACCATTACAGACTTTGTGCACCAGGTGTTTCGTGTGATACAGCCGGTCATGTAAGTTGATGAGTTGTCATATAAAATACTTTTAAAGAAGTTGCTCTGCACACCAGCGGAACTGGTAGTCTATAGTATACTGATCAACACCCCACCTTAAGGGTCGTATAGTTTTGGTTGAGACCTAATTTCAGGTTTCTAACATTTAATGGTGAGATAATGAGAAACTTCTTATAAAATATGAAAGAGCATGTAATTCTATGAGGAATTCAATGTCTATTTGATGGAAATCGGGTTTACTTTGTTTTTGGATGTTTCAGTCATTCCAAACCCGATTTTCATCAAAAAGACTTTGAATTCCTCTTAAAATGGCATGTTCTGTATCATGTTTTCTTGGTATCTCACAAAAACTTATTTCAAAGCCCAATTCTCATCTCCACCAATACTGTACCATCCCTTTGATAATGTTGCAGAAATGAGGGTCAAAAGAATGTGAAGTGGGAACAAGAGCCTAACTCCTTCCTCCATAGAGTATTACTGTATTTACAATTGGTCCACTCGTCCCAGTTCTGTATCCAGTACCAATACCTCACTTGTACCGAAACGGGTTGGAATGTGAATGCGCACCTCCGTAAGAAACTACACCAGTAAAGTTTGTTGTGATACAGTCCTGTAACAAATTGATACTAGGCTGCATCCATTGCAGCACCACTACTGTACCAAGCAAGACATGAATGCTTCTTGGTACAACTCCAATGTTGCAAAAAGTTTAGAAAGATCAAACACACTGCTGTTTGAGATTTTGAAGGAGCCAGTCAGTTTGTAAGAAATATATCAATGATAATAAGTCTGACAATAATGACATGCATGTGTATTTCAATGTGCACTTCTCATTTCAATCAATGTTTTTGTTGGATTTTTATTCAAGTTGTTCGATATTTATTTTTGAGACGATAGATACAACAGAATAAAAACAGCAGCACTTTGCCACGGAGTAGTAGGAATTTATTGTGTGCTCGATTACTATTTCTTCTTTTTTTTTTCAAGGACAAAGCCCCCAATGACTTGTGGCGTAAACAGAGAACATGTACTTCGGTGCGGATGAATGTGTTATCACAGGAATGCACTGGAGTTGCTCCGAGACAGCAAGAACAATGTGAAGACGTTTATTATGGGAAAGTTCCAGTGTTACACTATTAAAACTACAGGCATTGTCTTGGGGTGCGATACTGACCAGTACAAATCTTTTCAGGCAATGTGAATGGGTGTGAATGCAGGTGTCCTCACAAATACAATAGTGACAAACTCAGAGTGAAGCAATTTGAACAGAGGTCACTGAACCTGAGGGGCTGGAATGCAGCAGGGCATGGTTTGGTACACACTCACCACACACACACCATGCACACACACACTCGCTTTCTCTGGCTGGCTGGCTGACTCAAACCTAGGGTTTCAATGGGATGAACTTCTACAACCGCTGCACAGCTGATGATAACATGTGGTCAGCAACAAGATGGACCACATGCCACATGCCAGAGAATGACACCGAACATTCCAGCACAAAGAACGAAGCACCACTCTCTCTCCTCTCTCCACTACAAGATATTTCCATCTGAATTGCTCAAAAGTTTTCCAGTTTCACGCTGCTCTATAAGCATGCCACCAGCAGGATGTGGTCAGAGTAGGACCACGCTGTCAAGAAACACAAAGGTCGTTCACCCCCCAGATATCATTCACTTTGCCTAACCTGGTCAGTGACAAGGATGTCAGAATGTGGTTGTTATGGTAATTTCCCTCCATTCTATTCTGTCCCATCTGTTGGGAATATTTAGATATTACTTTATTAGGAGTGTGTACGTCTGCTTCTGAATTGTAGCTGCTGACAACTTTTATGATGATGAAAAAGGAGCTGTTCTTCAAACATATAAAAAGCAATAAAGTCACTTACATTTTTATGTTTCGTGATCTTGATAATTGTGAGAATCATTTGTAAATATTGTGATTTCCTTTGAAGTAATAAAAACAAAATTATTAAAAAATAAATTTAAAAAAAACATATAAAAAGCAGACACACAAACACGCCAAAAAGTTATATTTTAGTTAAAGCTTGCAGTATCTGTCAGTAACTTCAGGACATGATTTTCTGGTCTCTTTGTGTAAACATTATTCTAACCTAGCTCTGCAAAGTGTTGTGTTTACAACTGACAGCCGTCAGTTGCAAAATCCACAAAGCTGAGTGCGGGTCATAAATACCCCAGATGTAATGTTTTGCAGATGTGCCATATAGCACCGTGTATACCACGACGTATCAAATACGTATCCATACTTAGCCAGCTGTGATCACTATCATCATATCTACATCTGAAGGGTAGCATACACAATGCTGAAATTATAACAGTGCCATCGCACAGTCAAATGACAACAGTTCATTGAACCTGACTGCAAAGTCACTTGATTACCTTGAAAGATAGATATAGTAGCCATGATCGTTCCCAAGAAATCTTTAAACGAAGTATAATAAACCTCCAACTGAAGTGACCTAGGAGGCAGTGTGTTTCGTGGCACAAAGGAGTAGTCTACCGTGCAACATTATTTCCATTTTTACAGAGACTGCACAGTGATCCCATCCAGATGATGTTTTTGATCCATTTGTTTCCATGGGGACTGACCCTTTCATCAGAAGCCAGCTACAATTCTCAGTCAATGACCTTCTTCCAAGAAACAACAGTGGTTAGGGAGCCAGGGATTTTGTAGGGATGGGGGAGGGGGGCGGAGGGGAGGGTGCCTTTCAAAGTTCAAAGAACCAGTTTGGCTACACTTAGTCCATAAGATAAGGGTGTAATGATTCCGCACCATGTACTCACGACCTTCTGATCACATTCTATGGCAACTCAGAACATATATTATGTAACTTTTTGCTTGACCACTCTGAATCTGCATTCTGTACAACTATGCCAGCAAAGGAATATGTGAAGAGTTTAAACGCAAAAACTGATATATCCATTCTTATAATCTTGAGATACTTGATATTGAAGCTGCTGAAAAACAAAGAAAATACTTAAAATATGTGTTGTAATTCAGATAATATCTTTAAAAATGTTTTTTGTTAAATATATGCTGTAATTTAGGTAATATCTTTAAATATATTTTTGTTATAAATGTAACAAGTCCAGTATCACTGGAAAGATTTGAATTTCCTTGTTTTGACGATGGCCTTACTTGAATAACTAAAAATGGCATTTATCTGTTGTTTTTGCATGCAAACTCTTCTTCACGTCTATATAATTTCATCTCTTCATACTTGTGCCACTTGCAGTATGCAGAACAGCAACATCGCACTGATAACTACTGTTGTGCTGGGAATGCGTACTGATTAATTCTTCGCAGTTTCACAATCTAATCCAATAAAAGGAAATTCCAAACTCTGCCATCTGACAAGTATCAAGGGGTGTACACGCTGATCCTCGCGAACTTTTGATGCAAGCAGCATGCGATACAACAAACCCCTCAGGCTCATATGTTTAGCCTCACTCCCAGACTGCAAACTGATATTCCTTGCCCATTTTACGATTTGAGAAGTAAACCATTAAATCATTACTGAATAGGAGTAGACTATGTTCGATTGTACACTATCTTTTTAGTTGAATATGTGAATGAGCAGAAAAAAACAACAACATTTAATAGGTCAGGGAAGCATATCTTTCAGTCCAAACAGCAGGCTTATAGCAAATACTTAATTTCCCCAACAAAAAAAACAACAACAACAACAAAGTAAAAAATAGACTAGCAGTATATGGAGAAACAGGTTATATGGTGCAAATGTTAATGAATGCTACTTCATACCTAACATATCTGCAAACTAACATGGTATAATATGCTACATTGCTGCCTAGAATGTCGGTATTTGTGCTGGTCAAAATGACCAGAAATCAGAAGATGGATTGACCCTGCATTACATGCCATATATTTGGCAAGCATATTCAGTGAACTGGAAATTGTAAGACATTATTGCACATAATTTTTTACATTCGCAATCATGCACAGAAGACTACATAAGAAATTAAGTTTCATGCCCTTTCAGGATGAAAACTTTATACTTTTACCTCAGAGAAAATACACATGGTGCTCGTGTCATTTTGGCATGTTGTTACTATTTCGATTGTCATTTGGCTCCAGAAATAAAAAAAAAAAAAACTAGAAATGTCGCTATGGCGACTGATGCCTCCGCCATAATGCATGATTCTCCCAATAGGCGTATAGTACAATGTCTTCACAATGTGTAATCCATGACAGTTTCACATAACTGGCAAAATATTGAAATGACAGGTCTGTCAGAAATGTCTTGATCTGGGTTTGCTATAATTTTTTTAAGAGTGCAGGTACACATATTTGGGGAATTGAGAATTTTTACTTGAATTCTGATGGACCTTTTTATTAGTTTAGGCATCGAGTAATTTCCAAGGTATGAAGAAAGAGTGTAATGATGGTACAAAATATATATATATATATATATATATATATATATATATTATATATATATATATATATATATTTTTTTTTTTTTTTTGGGGGGGGGATTGAAACCTGGCCTTTGACCCTAAACCTCTGACCTTTGACCTTCTGGCTGGAAATTTCCCGGAGAATCTCCATTAGGTAATGCATGTATTAAGTTTTGAAACTAATAATGCAAGCATTGCATATACTAGTATATGAGGGACATAATAAAATTTTGAGGAGTTGACCTTGACCTTTGACCCCCTGACTATTGACCCATGACCCCTAAATTCCCTAGATAATCCCTGCCAGTCAGTACATGCATATTTACCAAGTTCCACGAAGATACATTGAACCATTTGCGAGAAAAGTGATA
The DNA here is from genome assembly GCF_964275005.1 of Diadema setosum. Taxonomy (NCBI): domain Eukaryota; kingdom Metazoa; phylum Echinodermata; class Echinoidea; order Diadematoida; family Diadematidae; genus Diadema; species Diadema setosum. The sequence goes on from NC_092693.1 coordinate 23,181,311, forward strand.
TTGCAACATTTTCACCTCACCTTTGACCTTTTGACCTTTGAACTTATGACATGAAACTCTCTCTGGGGAATCTTTACGCAGTAGTACATGTCCACACCAAGTTTCAAGAAAATACCTTTGGGGCATTGCATAGATATGGGGGAAATTGCAACATTTGTAGCATTTGACCTTGACCTTTTGACCTTTGACCTCTTGCCAATGTCACTAAAATCTACTCAACTAATTGTCCCATCATACATCATCCTTGGACCAAGTTTGATGAAAGCTGCTTCATCCAGTTTTGAGTTATCACGTAAACAGATAAATTTTAGGATTTGACCTTGATCTTTGACCTTTGACCTCTGTCCGATTTCACTGAAAAACTAATCAAGTAATTGTTTTATCATACATCATCCTCCAACAAAGTTTGGTGAAATTTGCTTGATGCAGTCTTGAGTTATCGCGTAAACGGATACAATTTCATGATTTGACCTTGACCTTTGACCTTTGACCTTTAGCTGATTTCACCCAAAATCTAATCAAATAATTGCCCCATCATACTTCATACTTGGACCAAGTTTGGTAAAATTCCAGTAAATATTACTCAAGTTATCGCGTAAACGAAAGCGGACGGACGTACGGACGTACGGACGTACAGACGTACGGACGTACGTACGGACGGACGGACAACCCGAAAACATAATGCCTCCGGCACCACTTCGTGGCGGAGGCATAAAAAAGAATGTAAACTCCCATGTCACATACAGTAAGCAATATTAGGCAGCTCATACAGCAAGCTAGCACATCGCGAGCACAACAACAGAACTCACAGACAAACTAGAGAACATGAATAACTGCAGATATGCACTGCAGTAAGAACAAGTGAATATCATTCTGAAAGTACCCCACGAAAGAGAGACAAAAAAAAAGAGAAAATTATGGGGGTCAAGTCTTTGGCTGTCTTGAAGGAAGCTCTCCTCTGGCCTCCTCCTCCTCTTTAAAGACATCCAAGGGTACGGGTCATCAGAGATCTCCTGGCAACCTTGATTGGAGGACACAGGTGGAGGAGCTATATGTAGGAGGAGGGTAAATGACTGAAGATGGCTCAACAATTGGAAGCCAGGGCAGGGAGGGAGGGGAAATGGAAGAGAGGTAAGGGAAGGGTGAAGGGGCGGCACAGTGAAAAAAAAAAAAAAAATATGTGGAGCTAGGGCAGTTAGTCATCCAAGAAATCCTCCTGTCTCCCCCCCCCCCCTCAGAAAAAGAAATATAGAAAGAGAAAAGGGAGATGACAAAGATAATTCCTAGGGCAGGCTACACCTGTGATGCAATCTATCAATCAAATCATAATTTGATAGAACCTGTCATAATGATATTTATTAGCAAAGTCACAAGCACAGATTTCCTTCTCACTTGGTCAACCCTAATTACCCATAGCATCTCCAAAGCTGGTTCCCACCACTCCCACCCTCCCCCTTCTCCACTTCTCCATGAAAAATTACATGCACACACTTTTCACTCACCCAGTACCCTATTCCAGTTGCAGTCATTATGGGGTATACTATAAAACCATGAATGTTTGTGCGCATTTTAATTTCACAAATTTCGTGTACGCAAAGACTTGCAAAGTTGAAGTGCAAACGAAACAATAACATCCGTACTACAACTTTTTAATGATGCTCTACCACATGCAAAAATTCCTCTTCCATGCGGGTGATTTATTGTTCCCTGCTGATGAAAACTAAATTCCAGGTAAACGGTATGCTTTCAAGAGGAATGGTTGCAGACCATAATTCGTCTGTTGAGAATGAGAAGGGCGTTAAGTGGTCTTGAACACTATGGGTTTAGTGACAACTTAACGCCCTTATCATTCTCAACCGACGAATTTACCTAACTCTGCTATAGAATGGAGGACACTGCCTGAGATCCTGCTGGCGAAAGTGAATATAAATTCCACCTCTCTGTTTTGGGTTCCGGGTTAATCAAAGTTCTATTAAACAAAACCTCTAGATGAGGAAAAGAGATGAAAACAGGGTAGAAGCTGAAACAAAAGCATTGCTTCCTGGGTGTGTGATATTCAAATTCTCCCTTTCCAGCAGGTGTGTGCTGATCTAAGGCTGCGTTTATCTAACTTGAGAGAGAAAATCACGTTTCCAAACGCGTTTGGAACGGTGTTTGTAAACGTGGTTTGAAACACGATTCTCAATGAGCTGCGTTTATCTAACCATCATACAATCGCGATTCCAGTGGTGTCACTGCGCAGCTGCTTTGTGCCATTTGACCCGGGAAATAAAGGTCAACTGCAATCACAAAACATGCCTCCCCAGTCACACACAAATAATGGGTAGAGAGTACAACCAGAAACAGCTGGGATTTGACCTTGAGATATAAACGCGTTTCAAAACGGCATTGCATTTATCTACTCACAGAACAGCGATCGTGGTCTCAAACACGTTTCAAAATGCCCTTTGAAAGGCGTTTCAAAACGGCATTCCCAAATGCGTTTGAAAACACAGTTGCGTTTATCTAACCCCTGAAAATGCCTCAAACGCGTTTAGGATCGTGATTCTGCCTCAGAAAATTTTTAGATAAACGCAGCCTTAATTTGTCTTGGGCTGTTTTCACCCGTACCTAGAGTGCATAATTTGAATCACAACTCTAATGATGCATCACTAGAATCATGATTCAAATGATGCATTTTGGCCGTGTGTATTATGCAAACCGGAATCGTGGATGGTGATTTGAATCACCATTCCTGTCGAGATTCAAATGACGATCCAGAGGAGTTTTTCAATCATGATCACCATTGCAATTAGTTTCTCAGCCCGTATGAAACGACCTGCATTCCAAGAAATGTTGGGTGGGAGGCACAATTTGGAGACAGAGAAAAAAATTGACTTCTATCAACATGCTTTCTTTTTAAGAAGTTTTGTTCTTTCTTGGCATAACAAATACTTTACGTAAATTTACATATTTGGTTGGTCTTATGACCTTCAGGTCGATAGACAAAAGAATGGCATTACAGCTTGTGTACGGCAGGGAAGTGAGAAGTCACCTCCCTGTGTACAGCAATGACAGTTCCATTCATAATACTACTGCTCTGGGAGATGGTAACATCTTGCTGTAATATGTAATTAAGTAATAAAGTATAAAAAATAAAAAGGAAACTTAATCCGTTGAGGACAAGTCCCGAGTATACTTGGGCAGGTGTCTACGGGAAATGCGTGTTGAAGCAAGATCAGCCTTTCCTCAACGGGTTGATAAAGATCAAGAAAAGTATGAAATGCCACTTGATGCGGATTTACTTACAGTGGAATGTGATTACTTTGCATGATCACAAAATGATATGTATTTGAAGGATTTTGCCCTGAAAGCACCACTCTTGTCTCATCCTCTACCTTGAGTACATACAGTGTGTGACGTCTCATTCAGTAATGTCATAGATTGAAGAAAAAAAAGTTTTTAAATGTACAAATCTGGTTGTTTTTGCTTGTTTCAAATATATGTTCGAGCCATAACAGACCTGAAATGGATCCCAGATGCAGCCTCCTGAATGACGAGTGGGTGCCGAGCAAACCTGTGGATGGCTTTCTAGGTTAATTGGACAGACTCCAGGAACCTGAACACATAAATTAACTTGAGTTGAATTCAAACATTGCATCCTGCTTCACTTCCCCTCCATCTCTCTCTCCCTCTCTCTCTCTCTCTTCCTCTCTCTCTCTCTCTCTCTCTCTATCTCTCCTAGACCCCTTTCAGACCCCAAAACACTTCGCTGTTATTTTGTCAAAAGCTGAACATGGCCTATTCCATGCACAGATTACAGTGCAATAAAGGTCAAAGTCTGTAAAATTTTTGAATTTGCATAACACCATTACACATCACGATAGAATTCCTGTATAACTGATAATTTTTACTTAACAGTACAAGTTTAAAATCCGACAAATAAACCGGTTTTACTAACTATAGCATATTCAAATCTACGGATGTTTCTTCCATGCAGACATAGTAACGAACCAGATTATTAACCTGTACCTCAAAAATATTTTTCAATACTTGGAATCCAGTTTGTATACAATAGTTGTTGCTACGTCGGGCAAACCTCAAGCAAGCTTTCAGATTGTCAAGAGAAACCCATTGCAGGAGGCATGCATAAAATCTAAATATAATAGTAAACTCATCGATTGATAAAACTGCACTCCGTGGACAAGGCAAGTTCGTTTCCAACACGAATGCACTCTTTACTAGCTTAAAAAAAAAAGGATGCTTTGTAACCTTTAACCTGTCATTCAGCTCAGCCTTTTCTCATCAGAATGAAGCAAAGCAGAGATTAACAAAATGATAATGTTGGCCCTTCCACACTGCCTCCCGATATAGCAAATTGACTTCATATTGAACTGAATGTATTTCCTGATGCTTTGTTGAATTGTGACTCATCCCAATTCCACTCCAACATATTCCACTGTATCTGTTCACACTAAAGAATCATATTTGAAAGTACTCAGTATTCTGCTATCCAGTTGCATTTATCTAAAAAAAAAAAATAAATAAATAAAAAGTCTGAGCAGAATCACAATCCTAAATACATTTGAGGCATCTTCGGGGGATATATAAATGCAACCGTGTTTTTAGACGTATTTTAGACATGAGTAGATAACCCCAATGCCGTTTTGCAACACGTTTTCCCCGAGCTGCCAAGTTCAACTTCCAATACCATATACTGAATAAGCCACTAGTTACATAAAAAAGCATGCACCTCAGCAGTTGACCTCTACTTCCTGTGTCAAATGGTGCAAAGCAGCTCCGCAGTGACAACACTCGAATTGCCATTATAATTTCATTACGATGTTTAGATAAACGCAGCACCCCGAGAATCTCTTTTCAAACCAAGTACGTTCATACATGCCATTCAAAACGTGTTTTGAAACAATTCTCTCTCTCAAGCTGGATAAACGCGGCCCTATTTTGTCCAGTCTGAAAGGGCTCCATCTCCCCATCTTCTGCCTCCTCCTCCTCCTCCATCTGTTCAGCCATGCAATTAATCATGACTCTCTCACTGTCCTGACGTGATCTCTTGTCGAACACACATCACATGACGGGTGAGGGCTTGCAGGGGGAGGAGTAGAGAAGACAGGAGGACCCCCTGCATGATTCACAGACAGTACGTTCCTCCAGACAGAAAAACTTGTGTCCAATAAGATCAGGAAATAAGATCTTGAGAAGTAGGTACGTGAATGTCCATGCTGAATTGAGAGGAATGTACAATTCTTTGAATAAGAGTTATCTAGCAGCTCACTCAGCATTTCTGTCAGCACTTTCAATACAACATTGACATCTACTTTAATTCTAATAATAATGTAACAGTCACAGGGACTTTATTTCTATTCCTAGAACGAATATTATCCTTCTTCATAAATATATGAAGGCCGATGTATAGAGTAAATATTGTGTCCATATAATGTATTACAGCAATTATGCATACCCATACATACATATAGATATACATAAATATATATGTACAACATTAATATAATCACATGATAGTTTATATCTCATCTCTCTATCTATCTACCTCTCTCATATGCTTCTTTTTTTTTTTCCTTCCTCCACAAACTTAGAGGACGCCTGATACTGAGTAATCAGGGAGCATATTGTGTGCAGCCGACCTGCTACTACTGCTGCTGGAGTGAACTAAAGAGAGGACTACCTTCACCTGTAACTGTGCGTATGGTGTCAGCCAGAGATGAGAGATTATCTCAGCACGCGGCCCGTTGGGGACGCAGAGAAACACGATGAACCGACACCTGCAAGACATATGGCCTACACACCCAATGCCAGCGGCAGCCGGTAGCCTCGCTCCCAGGCTTGACCTCGAAACATGTTCTCTCGCGAGTGCTCTCCCTTTCCCCCCTCTCTCAATCACGCTGAATTAATCAAGCAAAATACATCAGTCAGATCTTCAATTACTCCTCCATACACACTCTCCGAGCTGGAGACAAATATTCTCAGTTTTTCATCATTATCAGTTTCTGTTTATAGGACTGATCACTTGGATAACTTTCATAAATGCCACTGAAGTGTCTGTTTTGTGATTTCTGAATTGATTAAATCAACTGTAGGGGGAAAGTATTTAGCACATGAAACCCATCATATCTTGTCACACAATCTTATCTTGAGGAGGATCAAAATGCTTTTGCTGAGGCTGGTTACAACGCAACACACCATGATTTAAACTGTTGATATACATTACATTATATCTTCTCCTCCACCCCCACCCCTTGCACTTTTTTTCCCCTTCACATATGAAGTCTACTCTGTTTTATTCTACGTATATATAGATTTATGGTCCTCTTCTGCAGGGCTTCCCTATGGTACTTGTCATCACGTTACAATTTGGGAATATCACAATCGTCTTTACACCTCAAAGAGTTTGAGGGGCATATGTCCATGATATCCAATACTGACTCCCTAGAGGAATCCGTATATATCATTTTGCCTGCTCTGGCATGGCTGATAGAAACTGTTGATACATGCAATACACGGGAGAGGTATTTCATATTTCACGCTTGTGAAGGAACTTGGAACTCTCACATGGAACTTGTGAACACGTGTAGAAGCATGTGCCCTGCTGATAGTGATATCTTTTTATCAAAAGTTTGACAGCCAATTAATTAAATCATGTTGGGCCAACTGTTGTTTGGAGTTGCTTTTTGATTATTTTGCTCCATTCTGGATACAAATCAGCAAATCAGAATGGTTTGACCTAAATCTTTTAAAGTGTTCCCACAACAGATTTTGAACACTTCAAGTTTTTATTTGACAGGTATTTCTTACTTTATTCAAGGAACTTGTGAACACATGTAGAAGCATGTGCCATGATCTTTTTATCAAAAGTTTGACGGTCAATTAAGTCATGTTGGGTCAGCTGCTGTCTGGAGTTGCTTTTGGCTGTTTTGCTCAGTTTTGCATCCAAATCAGCAATCTGAATGGTTTGACCTAAATCTTTTAAAGTATTCCTACAACAGATTCAAAAGTATTGTTTTTACCATTGCGAGCAGTGATTGAAAAAAAAAATCGAGTAATAACATTTGATGCATATGCGTAGGTCAGTTGTATCACAAAACATCCTACCATAGAAAAAATTCTCAATAAAGCCTGAAATATAAGGAGCTACAAATGTATCACTATTTTTCTAAATAAACCATAACTGTAGACAGTCTATTCTAAAAACAATTCTTTAAAACTATGGTTCACATTTGTAAATTCAAAATACCTAACATTGATTATGCTGATTAACATTTTTACATTGATTGTTTCTATCCCTAATGCACATCATAGAACTATTTTGAAGCACTAAAACTGGGTTTTTATTTCATCTGCAAATGGTAGATAATGCCTTTAAACATGGCCTTCAATACATGATTCTTTCTGAATCTATCTGACACATGTGCTCCTGCTATCGTCTTTCATATGACTGCGATATAAAATTGGAACTTTACCAAGTCTCAGCTTTCAAGGGGGACCAGTGATTTCACTATCTATTTTGAAGCTTTCAAGGCAAAAGCATATTGATAACAAGACTTCAGACTTCAATTTTTAGCTGCGAGATTGAATCATCATCTTTTCACTTCTAAAATGTCGGGATGATTCATTTACCATCCCTTTGTTTTTCTGGTAGTGGATAAATCCCTTTATCTGGTTATGTACATATTTAATATCTAATCTTTAAAAATATCACCACTCATCATATTTCTAATGACAACCATGACAAACTGGGAATTCTGAAGTGGGAGCTGAAGGAAGAGACTACCAGCATCCTGCCCCCAAAGATACCATATGGTAATTGATCCACCAAGTACAGGGGAGAACACATGGATGGTGGGGGGCCCTCAAATTATGTCATTCACGCAATTTCGGTGGCGTGGGGCGAAGATAATTGTCTCAATCTTGGATCCGTGGCTCGGAACCAAGTTTCTCTCACTCGCTATCACTTTGCGACTCCTCTCTGCCAGCTCACCCACAGGTCGAGGTGATGGGATGCGAATGTTTGCCACATCACGTGCACAGGGAGAATCAGGAACAGGTTTCCCCAATGAGTTTATACATTGTACTGTCAGTTGTAAGCCACAAATGAGTTACCTCCACAGAGGTCCCTGCTCCCATCCCCCCCCCCCCCCCCACATTATAGTGTGATCCAATCCACACTCAAAATCAAGCAGATAGAATGGATGGAAGTTCTTCAAAATCTAACAAAATCAAAGTAATGGATATTTAAAGTTAAACAAGTCTCCAATAACAGTGATTCTGGGTCATGGTCACATACTGCATACATCATATCATATTTTGCAGGGTATTTATTTTTCTGAATTTTGCGAGTCAAGTGCTATTATCAAAGTCAACAGTGTGCAAAAGTATTAACTCTGATATTGTTAGGAAGTCCTGACTTGCAAAAATTTAGACTCGCTAAATATATGGTAAATGCAGTATTCAGAGTGGAAAAAGGCAATGATATAATTATATCATGGTCTCACGTTTCCACTATTCACTTGCATACCATTTTCACTCAATTCCTTCCTTAGACATGATTGAAGAACAAGAAATCATATGTCCTTCACTCTTAATTGTTTTACTGATTCAATGATAGGGCAATGATAATTGTGTAATGGTTAGGGGATTAAAGGTAGGGGATACCTTTTACAGACCTCCCAAAATGCAGCAAAACATTAAATATGAACCTCGGGGGACTTGTTTAGGCCACTGCTGAGAAATTTGGAAGTCAACAGTTATCTACAATATGAATAATGCACAAAACTCAACTACTCAGTAGTTCTGTGTGTCAGCTACACTTAAGCCTTTTTGTTGCAGTCTTCTGTATTTTTTAATCTATAAACACAAATCTAAAAGTATAAGAGCTGATGTAATAACATATAGAGTGTGTGGCAAGAATGTATATAGAAATGTTTGTAAGTTTTGATGAACTTTCTTCACAAAATATACATGATGGACACACATGCAGTGCATGGGTCTGCAAAGGTAGCCTAGTAATGTACTGGAATTTATGGTGAGCCCCGAAAAGAATTCAATTCAAAATCTAACGGTCAATAAAAATGTACTAAATGTTACCTTCCACTTTCAATACTTTATGGGAGTTTCTACAATGATACTCTCTTCAACATACCACTGTATTTATACAAATCTTCATTTAAGGCATGCAAATGGGATTCTCTACCTTTAAAGCTGTTGAGCATATAATGATAATTTTTTTTATGGAAAAGGGGATACAGCTGCTAAATATAATTTCTTTCTTCAATTATACAACTGATTAATAGAGTTGAAAATCAATGACATTATGGCCCTAGTTGTTTACTTTGTATCAATGTGATTATAGCAGATATCATCTTTACAGCAGACATGTGTAATACTTCCACAATCTTTATTGTGATGAAACTTTTGCAGTTTAGTAACTTCACTTGATCCATGTTTCCCTTTTACACCTTCCTGGTTCTCTCCTCACAAACTGCTCATGAAGGCAGCAACCTTGTCACTGAAATTACTCATATGAAAAAAGAAAAGAACAATTAGGCCTATAGCATAATGAGAAAAAGAACGCCATTTATCTGCAATATGGCTGTTAGCTAGGAAACCTCTTTCTGTCAGTGTTGCACTTTTTGATTTGTTCATCTTTTTCTTTCTTTTCTCTTTTTTACTTCCTTGGTTTAGGTTCAATTGAATCGTTTTGTTTTCCTTTGCTTTTTGTTTTTGTTTTGCTTGGCTGAGTGTGGCAGTACACACGTTTTGTAGCATTCAAAACAGATTACAGTACATGGGGATTGTTACTGACAATTGTGCAACACCAACAAAAGCAACAACTTCATTACCAGGAAGGTAGTCCACCTCCCTGTTCATACAGAACAACATGCATTGAGAGTCTGTTACAATCCAGAGAAAAGTATTCTCAAGTCATTACATTAATGATATAGAAACATTTGAGGGCCCTCTGAGACCACATAGGGGAGAGAGACTCCATGGCAGTGTCACTAACACCATGTGCCCTAGGATGAACATGAAACAGCTGGCAATGAACCATGGCAGAGAAGCTGGGGTGGGGTGGAGGGGGGGGGGAGGGGAAGAGATGGATGGGACAAACAGTGAGGGTGTGGGGCATAAGATGGGAGTCCTGGGTTCTGCTCTGTTACTTCCATGCCTGCCGAATGACGACAAACGAGAATCTGTCAGCGATCTATATCACACTTGAGTGAGGGGGGAAAATCGCTACCAGTACCCGCGAGGTATTGGACAGGAGCTGTGAACCAGTCATGCACACATATTTCAAACTAACCAGATCCCATTCATGAGGGCGTTAAACAGGACAATTCTTACTGTACATGCAAATTATGTCATCTTGCAGTCAGCATTGTTCACCTGGAAGCTTCCTATTCCCCATATGTATTTAAAAAAAAAAATCATAATGAAATTACTTGATCCCTATGCGTAAGATACATTTCACTGCACAAAAAAATGAGCAAATCAGCACAGAAAGTCTACCGTATTGTATCTGTAACGATGGCCCATTATTTTATAGCTAAAATTCATGTATTGTAAGTCATTGCACGGGTGAATGGGACTCAACACATGCATGTGGATTTAGTGACTGCTGTGACACAGTGGTGAAACACCGAAAGTTCGAGAAAACTTCATATTGTATTCAAAGAGACATATTTCCTCAACTCATTGCTGGCATATTATGTAATAATACGCATTATTCTTCCTGCTTTCTAAAGGAATAAAGAGCTCATTCATACAATAATTTATAGAACATATAAACATTTGTGATACCAGTAGGCCTAATCCCTAGATATGTTATTGAATTTTATTGTACTTATGTGTCATCACAAACTGTTGTAACCTTTGCATCACACGATATAATTCATATGGATTATACAGAAATGTAAAAATTCATATCTTTAATGGATGCTCTGATTGTCCACAAACTTCACTTATATGTTTAACCAGTATTTCTGCATTCACTGAAAGAAAGTTCAACCTTGGGGCCACTAAAACCTGTCTATCTATCTATCTATCTATCTATCTATCTACTTATCTCTTGCTCTCTTCCTCTCCTGTCTTTTCTGTTTTCTTTATCTATCTTTTTATTTATCTTTCTGTTTATTTATCTTTCTATCTATCTATCTCTTGCTCTCTTTCTCACCTGTCTTCTCTGTTTTCTTTATCTATCTTTTTATTTATCTTTCTGTTTATCTATCTTTCTATCTATCTATCTCTTGCTCTCTTTCTCTCCTGTCTATTCTCTGCTTTCTTTCTCTCTTCCTCTAAACCACTCTCCACACCCCGTCCTCTCACACACAACATTCAGAATCACATGATAGTTATTAGGCTGGGATTGATTTTGGGACAAACCCAGCCCCCAAAAATACTCTCAAGCTCGCCTGCGCTGATTAATCGGCAAAAGGGAACTTGTCAACAGGAGTCTGGGGCAAAAACAGGTGCTCCTCCTGCAGAGAGGAGACTTCAGGGGCCCTCAAGTGTTTCACTTTTCTCCCTCGGCTTTACTTGGGCGAAAATAAAAAGAGGTAAGTTATACTCTTGTCAGAAGTTTCTCTGGTAAAGCTCACTCTGCAGGTCAGCACAGGCAGTCATGTCTGCCCCCTAAATCTATGGTAAACATGTCTGCACTCTGTGCCGCTTCAATAACAACAACCACCAGGATGCCTGAAAAACTGTTTCCACCCGCATACCTCTGAAATGACAGAGAGAAAAAAAGTATGACGACCTCGCGACTGAGCTCAGACAAGATCCACCAGAGCGCTTAGTGAAACGAAATGTATATTTGGGCACTGCTATTTCACATGCCTAACTCGCCCCCACCACACATGTATATACATTTAATGCACACACAAACATACACATGTACATGTATCAAACTCTTAATAAAACAGGCCACTGAACCAATGCACTCATGAATGTATCCTGTACAGCATTTTGTACTGGAATTGCATTGTACATCAAGTCGTCTTAGTAGTCGCATTCGCACACTCCTAAAAGTAGACATTTTTACGCATCAATTTTTGCAAACCTGATGTAAAAATCTTCAATTCATATGTGTAGACACACACACACACACACAAAAGAAAAAAAAAAAAACTTATCAACTCTTGCTACAAGCATTGCACCGCAAAAATCAGTCCTGCCTGAATTTTCTTATAACTCTTGTGATAATTTACCCTGCGCAGCATGTGTGAACGGTGGCCCTGGTTACGCCGTGTCAAATCATTTTTACCCGCTCCACTCCTGAAGAAACCCTCCATCAAACCATGGAGCTACCAAAAAGATGGAGTAACAACGGTTGGGGTCCTTTTGAAGTGATGCTCGAAGCCGACTCGTAAAAAGTAATCCTCGCTAAGCCCCCGTGAGCGAGAGCGATGACAGATGAGACAGTGCGTACGCACAATGACGTCATCCGCAGCGCGTTCGCAAACTGGTTCTTACCATGGAGCTACCTAGCTCCATGGTCCACCATGGAACGTCAATGCATGGGACTACACAAACTGCAACTGCCCCGTCGACTTCGAGCATAGTCGATTTAACATGATTCTGAAGTAATTATAGCTACAAACAGTGAATCTGCAGTGTAACAAATTGTTTAACATGTCATACCGTCGTTTAGTATGTAAATCACGATATGATACGACCGGCATGTAAACAAACACTGCACTCTCGACATGATCAATAATGGCCGTCACGCTGTCCCGAACAAACACAAAGACAAATAACAGCTGGCTTCACAACGGTATAGATAAAATGTACGCAATTGTACGTAGTCAACACTTACGTAAGATTGTAGTTTCAAATGTCAGCTTTACGGACAGATATTGAAATATGTGGAGAAATGTGAGGGATTTTTATTAAGAATTTTATTCTTAGGGTATGTACTCGCCACAGTCACAAAGCATGACGACAATACACTGTACAGTACCTTCGCTGTTCATGGGCCAATTCAGTTCGTTCAACGTGCACTGCACTCGGTATCTCCTCTGTTTTGCCTGTGGATATTATGCGCATGCGCGTGGTCTTCAGCAAAGTTTTGCGCAGCCATATGTTGTTGCAAGTCGAGTTTTCGACTCGATACAGCACTATATTGTATGTGCAATGTCGGTGAGTATGACGTCATTTTTGCGGCTCGGAGCATCGTTTGCCAAAGTATCCCCTGCGGGACGAGTTAAGCCGTCCCAGCGAGTGCGGTGCTTTGAAGTCTGTCAGAACTGACCGCTCGTAGTTGGGTTACGTAATATTGGCGGCCTTCGTTGTTACTCCATCTTTTTGGTAGCTCCATGATCAAACTAGCCAAACTGGAAGGAGACACAGGTTGACATCACAATACCATATTGGTTTGACCAAGCATACCTCCTTGGTTTGACAGTCCACAAGTTGGCCGTGCATCGATTTGGAGTCATTTTCATTACCAGAGGGGCCCACAAATTACCCTTTCTCCTTCACTCCTGGACATAGGAATCACCCAGTTTACAAACACAACTTCTCTGGCCTTATGTCAGTCATCCCCCCCCCCACACACACACACAAACAGACACAAAAAGACAACAAACAGCGGGCAGCTGCACAAAGATGTCATGATTTGTGGCTAAGCGGTCACACTGGAAGGCCCATAGGAGTGACCTCTTCCTGCTACCAGCATTTTGTAGATCACAACAGAGGGAAGACAGTTATCTTTCATGACAGCAGGGGATGGCTTGCCATCTCCACACATCACTCCCCTCAATACCCCCATCTGACTGTCTCCACAAACACTCAAAAAAAGTCTTGGACGGCATTTATCTAACTTGAGAGAGAGAGAGAGAGAGTCACATTTCAAAATGCATTTTGAATGTCGTTTACGAAACATGGTTTAAAATGCAATTCTCCATTCTCGGGGTGCCGAGAACTACAAGGAGAGCATGAGATATCCCATGTCATTGTCAGTATGCTACACTGGTGTGCCCCAAACCACATCAGGGAATCCAATTTACAAAGGCCATTACCATCTACAGCTCAAGCTGAGCAGCCCCATTGAGTTTTCATATCATTTCACTCTGACCATGGAGCTACTACATAGCTCCATGCTCTGACAGTCGTTACAAATCATTATTTGCATGTGAATTATTAGACAACAGAGTGACATGACCAGAAGCCCTGTTTCACACCTGTAGCCTATAGTACAGTGTAATATCAACAACCGAACCTGCATAGCACATACAAGAAGATTGTCCAGCTTAACCCACTGAAGACTAGTCACAAGAAGACTAGTCACAAGTATACTTGGACAGGTGTCTTTGGGAAATGTGTACCATAAAATCAAATCATCCTCAGTGAGTTCATTTTTCTTTTCATTTTTTTTTTTTTTTTTTTTTTGGGGGGGGGGGGGGGGTCATCCAGGAAAGTCTGAGAACACATCAATTCTGATTCTTGTGTGGAAGTTGTCTGTCAGTATTGATAGCTATGATGACAGTGATGTAAGATGTACATGGGCCACTGATTCCGAGCTTCTTCAAGAGAGTTCTATCTGTACTCTCAAGTTTCCTTTGCCACTTCATTTTAACAAATGCATGTTTAGTGCTTATAATGTCTGTCATCCAATTCACAAGCAATTCAAGTGTCACTGAAAAAGTAAATGGAATTGATGCAAACTATAGCTTGCATTTGCTTGCTTCCAAGTTTCTCTTGAGCAGGCCGGACACACCTGGTGCAGAAAACTTGAGGATGGCAAGACGACATCTGAATACTTCACTCATCAAAGAACCTCGCCACTGCCCTCGTTTTCACGCCACTGAGCACTGGCTTTCGTCAGAATCAGTCCCGGTTTTTGTGGTTGTTGTGTTTGTTTGTTTGTCTTTCAGCTGTTTACGGAGGGTAGCCAACTGCTTGATCATTCATCATGAGGCTGTAGACAACTGGAAAGACCTCAGCTGTGACAAGCAGGGTGTATGCAGGATGTAGATCTAGAGAGGGGCAGATGCAGTTAGTCAAACTGGCAAGGAAGGGAGATGGGAGACGTTGGGGGCGAAG
Organism: Diadema setosum; assembly: GCF_964275005.1. Classification (NCBI taxonomy): domain Eukaryota; kingdom Metazoa; phylum Echinodermata; class Echinoidea; order Diadematoida; family Diadematidae; genus Diadema; species Diadema setosum. Next base: position 23,196,365 of record NC_092693.1, read on the forward strand.
GACTTCAACATTGATCACTGAGTCACATAGGTCCTACATCATGGCCATTGGGAAGGGGGGGGGGGAAGGGGGAGGAATCATTTTCACAAAATCTTACAGGTACAGTTGTATGTTAGTAGCAGTAACCCTGGTCACAACAGGAGTTTTGAGGTTTCAACAACAGAGCTACAGACCTAATGTTTAGTGCAATCTGGTTTCAGTCAATCTATTTATTTCACAATTAGAAAAAAGCCAACTTGATAGCTGCATCTCTGACATCAACCAACAATCATAATGACAGGAATATCTGTTTCTACTGATATTCACACAAGTTCTCACAATAACTAAAAGCTTATCATTCTGTGCTAGATTATTAGTAGGCCCATGTGAAATATGCAAAATGCATAAACTAAAGTTGTCCAGTAATATGAAAGGACTGAACATCTCAAACCACAAGTTTGATTTTACTGTCATAATATCAACTGGAAGTTATCAGAATGCTAAGGAGGTGAATGAAAAGTAAACTATACTTCGAAGTTTGTATTTCATCAACTTTAGGATTCACACTGTGGACATGAATCTTGAAATTCAACTGTACTTGCTGTACAATTTATGCAATATCACATTATAATGAAGCACTCTCGACGTGTTACCATCAGACCAAGATAAGTTTGGAATTCAAATGCCATTCTATGAATGCTCCCTGCAGACTTGTAGTTCATCAATATCAAGAGTCCAAAATAAAAATGATAACAATTGGACAAAAGATCACTGAACAAAGTCTGGGCGAGGGACAGTGCATTTGCATTCTCTAACTAATTTTCATCACGGTAAAAATGACACAAGTGAATGAAAGAGCCTTCCCTTGTGAGAAATGAAATGCCACAAAAACAGAAGTATTTTGGTACAATCACAGAGCAGTAACAGAGAGCGCCTGCAGCCGACCCATTGAGGACGAGTCCCCGAGTGTACTCGGGCAGGTGTCTATGGGAAATGCGTGTTGTAGCAAAATCAGTCCGTCCTCAACGAGCTAAGGGGCCATCGTCACTCGACGTAAAGAGAAAAGGCGTGCCTGTGGATGAGACTAACTGGATAGCCTCAATTTCCCTGGCATGTTCACACCTGTCGCTGAAATGAAAGAAACAAAAACTTGTTTGCCAAGAAACTAACAGTTATAGCGTTCTTGTAAACTGGACAGAAAACACAGGCAGGTGGTGGCCATATCATTGCCTTCGGCTCGGATTTGGACTTTCTTAGAAAGAAAACAGATTGTCTTTTACCCCCCTGATAGGGATAACAGGTGAAAGAGCTGTTGTGGAAAAGGAAGTAAATTTGCAAATTTGTTATTGAAAATATATGTTGCCATGGCTTTCAGCACAACAAATGCCCGCATGAAACAAAGTAGCATTGTCTAACAGTTCAATGACACAAGTATTAAAGATTGCATGTCATCCAGAAATGTGTACAATCACACAAAACTTTAAAAGCATCACTCTATTATCTCCTGCCTGGTATAAAACTATTTGACGAGAATCCGACAGAGACATGCAATAAAATTTCTATGAAAGACAGAATGATTAGACCTGCCCCAGAACAACAAGTGTGTAGAAAAGAATAACCACAGATAATTTCCTATTGTTTTCCTGCCAGCAGTTCCTTTCTCTTGTAAATCACCACGGAACACACATATGAAATAAAAAACAAAGACAGAGATGAAAAAGTCTAGGTATACAGTCTGGCATCTATCAGGCATGGGATGGGGGGGGGGGGGATAAGCCAGGAATCACGAGCAAAACTAGTAAGGCAGATCCCGCCCAGGCATGGAATAAGACAACAGATCTACACAATCTGGAGTCCATCAGGTACATGATGATTTAACGGTTTGTCGTAAATTGGACCTGATGCTAAGCAGATGTCTTGCGGGGTAATTTGGCCGTCGGCGTGAATCACGTCCTAATATAAACCAGACCGGCTTTGAACTTGTCTACATTTTCCTATTCTCAAAGACATCGTCGTCGGGTCAAAGGCAATAAATCAATACCTGCAAGGAGAGTAGAAACCAGAGAAATAAATAAGAGTTTCTTTTCTTTTTTTTTCTTTTGTCATATTCCTGTATTTCATGCACCCTGCCCCACCCCCAAGAAAGTCAGCTCTGTGAGATATCAAAAGTGACTTCTTACTTCAATGTGTATTCCTTGGATGATAACAATACGCCATGACACAGATATTGTGAGTGACAGAACGAACACAGAAACAAACCAAGAAACACGTAGACCCGAGCCCATTACAAGTGTTAATGATAAATCATTTCTCCATGCATCAACTGCTGGACATCATTGGTTCTGGGTAAGTATCCCCCAAAGAGGGACCCTGTCGAAGCTCACGCAATGTTCACCTCAATCTGGAGAAGATTGTAGCACTGGATATGATTTAAAGGGATGTATAGTTTGTTGGTTCATGGGGCTTCAGGTTTCCAACTTTTTGTTTTTGTTTTTTTGTGAGATAGTGAGAAACCTCTTCTGAAATATTAAACACCATACAATTCAAAGGGGAATTAAAATCTATTTGATGAAAATTGGTTTTGAAATGGCTGAGATATCCAAAAACAAAGACATTCCAATAAAAGGTTGGACCCAACCTACATCGTAGCTTGATTACATCTGATGGAAGTGAAGTTTTAATGAAGAAGAAAAAGAATGATAAAAAACAATGAAGCACTGCACAATAATTCCATACATGGATGACATCACTGTGTCACTATGTTTCACGTATAAACTTCTGCCACCTCGGAACTCTTGTCACACAGCCCTGTCCGATGCCTGACTCAAGAGGGCAGGCTTCTATCACCATGTCACCTTCATAATAAAACAGAGACAAAAATTATTGTGCAACACTTCATTCTTTATCATTCTTTTTTTTCTTCTGGAAAATTTCACTTCCGTCAGATCTAATCAAGTAATGATGTAAGGTATCAGTTTAACCAACTAGTAATGAAAAGTGGGAGTGTTATGTTTTAAGTAAAGCTACACGGATTACTCAATATTGGACCAAAAGGGTAGACACACAGACCACACTCAGTTCAAACTGAAATGAGTGATATATTATGATGAAAATAAAACTACTAATTACTCATCATTTTCCTTTCATTTTCTTTGAAAGCTTACAGAAGCCGCATGTAGCTTAGAAAGATGATACAGCATCATCCACACACAAGATTATATAAAAAGAAAATCTTTGTTTAGACCAAAATTTTTAAGGACACATTTCCCCTATCAAATCTCTGTGGATTACATGTACAGAGATTACTGATGAAACTCTCTGTTAAAGTTTGAGGAAATTCAGGCAATTCCTTCACAATTGTGAATTATCAAAATAACTAACAACTTCAAACAATAAAGGAAGAGTATAATTAGTCATCCTTAATCACTTCAAGTAGACCTCAAGGATCTTAACCAAAAATTGAACATTGTACAGATGTTGTACAGTTTCCCCTTCCTTCTATCCCAGTAATATTGCAAGGTGTGTATGGTATTGTTTGCAAATATAGACTCTTTTAATTTTTCACAATATTCATTATCCACTTTTGTCTTCCCACAATGCATTGCAACTCTCTAAACATCTTTAAAAAAAAAACATAATATAACAACTTGCTCCTCACAGTGAACTCCAGCCATAGAGCTCCAAAGTCCAACAATGTGCACCGCCCATCCACAGGCGCGCAACCACAGAGGCAGCAAGCATTCAAGTAATGATTGACATATATCCCATGAGCCCCTCCCTTTGATGCCACACGCCCCACCCATGACCACTACCACAAAGGAGCATTTAAATCCCCGGCAAACCAACATATACTAGACAGACCCTGATCATCCCCAATCAGTATCATGTGTTCTTGCATCTGGTGTCAAAAGACTGTGACAGTAAGCCTCGATCCGTTATTTCCAGGGCCGAAATGCAGCCACGGGCTAATTCTCCGGAGCGCACTGTAAGGCAGCGTATTAAAGTCATCGATGAGCACTTTGTGGTTTCTCGCCTCTTTTCGTCCCTTAACACACCGAGCTCCATACTCGATTATATCAAGGTCACATGCTGTGGTTTGTGCCAAGTGTTTCAATGTGCGCCTCTAAATCCATTATTGTCTTACGATGAACTGTATCATCTGCATCATACTTTCTTTTTCCAACTGCCCTGGAGACTCAGCAGAATGAATCAGATCCAGACTCAATCTGCATGCACACAGGAGGAACTGTCATCAACAGTCAACCACCGATGTAATCCTCACGGTTATCAGACAAACAGAATGATTGAAATATCAATTTTTTATAGTACCCATCTTTCATTTTTCACATTAATTCATTTCTCCAGAAATAGAAATTTAAAAAAAATAACATGCCTTATTTCATGTACAAAGAACCCCAAGTCATCTTGAGTCAGAGAATGCATACTCTTCCAAACAGCAATGTAGATCCACGAATGAAATTGATCGTACCGTGGCTTCAACCGGATGCAGAGTGTCTCGATATCCGAGCAGTTGGCATGAACAGATCCAGGCTCCTCGAACCCAGACACTCAAGTAGCGATGCATAGAAAGGGGGGGGGGGGGGGGGGAGAGACTGAGTAAATATGCCGGAAATCTAATTTCGAAACTGGGCACATGTGCATTGCTCAAGTCCCATTAATCCGTAATGTGCAATGCGATAAATCCCAACGATGACATCTGAAATCATCGGCGGCCCGAGAATAGCCCGGTTTTCCTTGGGAAGATAAATTCCCGGTCGCCACATTTCACAGCCACGATTACAGCACAAATATGACACATTTCTAAAGCGGCATCCTCATGCAAACTTGCTCTCTGCCTGGCAAACTTTATGGCGACTGCAGAAAAGTTAGAATTCCCAAGATCATTCACTGTAGCCCACTCAAGCCGTCTACACCACATCAATTGACACCATAAGCTTGTGATATTCTACCTACTGTTACAAAGACTACTCCCGCTGGAGAGAAAGTAATACCAATGAAAGTAATTGAACATAGGGAATATCACAGAGAGAATATGACAGAAAATAGACAAATATTTGAAAACGAGATTTTGATCATCGTATTATCAATGAACTATCAACCTAACTGCTTGGCATACAGCACACCCAAACAGTGATATTCATCATCTGAACATAAGACTCTTCTTTGGTTGTGTGGGAAAGGTGGTAACATAGGTAATTTCCTTCCGAACACTTTGTGCTTGAGATATACTTTGTTGGAGTGTATCATTAATGATACATTCCAACACATCTTTCCTGCACGATTGAGAAAATGATAAAGATGATGGTAACATTTCAGATAATGATAACATTCAAATCACAATCATGATTTTATCTACAATGACAGTCACATTCATAATCATTATCATAACTATCATATAAATAGCTATTAAAAGAAAACAAAATACGACAAACATACTGTAATACTTTCATCTATCCATCGAACGTATAATATTATGCCAAATTAAGAGTCACATGGATAACACATAAGGAAAAAGTTGTGTCCTAATATTACCCGTTATGATTTTTTTTTCTTCTAAATGACTTCAGGTTTTACATGTTATTTTGCTCAGTTCAAGCTGCTAGCACATAGAAACTTCACCCATGAATAAATGCATCTTATCAGGTATCAGTTCTACTGTTGTGCACCTGGTATCTAAGTGTAGCAAACAGCAAAGAAGAGTTGATAACACTTGGGGGAAATATCTAGTGGAAGACCACCTCATGTAGAGTACTTCAAGAGGAAAAGATCATAAAGAAAGATAGAAAGGGAGGAGGAGAGACAAAAGACGGAGAGAAAGAAGAGAACTAGATATGTACAACTTTTCATACGGTGAAAGCAGCTGCCATTTTGTTTGGATGAACGGCAAACTGTGTGCAGACTTGGCAGGGTCGGTAGATCTTCCCCGCACTGGTAAAGAAGAAGAGGAGGAGGAGGAGGAGGAGAAGGAAGAGGGGTGGAGGTGGCGCAAACGAAGAAAGGAGCCGTGATACATTCATCGGGAGGAGAGCTCTCCGCGTCCGCATCGCCACCTGTCCCAGATGTCAGGAATGGTCTCTCTGAGCTGGGGGAGATGCCGAGATGGATTAGCAGTCGGTCGCTTATCCAGACCTTCAGTCCTTTCCTCGCTGCTGCACAATATGCAATTGGGGGGGAGGGGGTGTCGGTTTGACACAATATTCTTTCATGGTATGCCATTGAATTGGACATATGAAGGGACTGGAGCTGAAGACTAGTCATGGCAACAAACTCCAGGTAGGTTGAGTCCAAGGCAGGGGAGAGACGCTGCTGATGACGACGCCACGGGAGGAAGTGAGCGTGGGTGTATAGGTTTGAAAGTCTGCACCTGAATGCAGCATGCTCGGAGACCACAGATTGTTGTGACAATGAACGAATGAAACTGGACACAGAGTTTGTGTAGGTGTGTGCGTGTGTTTTTATGCATGTATGCGTGTCTGTGCGTGCATGTTTGAAAGAAGGAAAGGATAGACACATCAAGGAATTCATGTGTCTTCTTGCTGCAGATTTAATGCTCTATAGGTGTAAGAAGTTAAAGGGATGGTACAGTATTGGTGGAGATAAGAATTGGGCTTTTAACTTTGAATTGGGCTTTTAACTTTTTGCGAGATACCAAAAAACACTTATGATATAGTACAGAGCATACCTTTTAACTTTTTGCGAGATACCAAAAAACACTTATGATATAGTACAGAGCATACCATTTTAAGAGGAATTCAAAGTTTATTTGATGAAAATCGGGTTTGGAATGACTGAAACATCCAAAAACATAAGCAAAACAAAGCAATCGTAATAAAGTGTGGGTCCCACACTTTATTAGAATCGCTCTTTTTTGGGTATCTCAGCCATTTCAAAACCAATTTTCATCAAATACCCATTGAATTCCTCATAGAATTACATGCTCTTTCATATTTCATAAGAGGTTTCTCATTATCTCACCAAAAAATGTTGGAAACCTGAAATTAGGTCTCAACCAAAACTATACGATCGCTTTAACTTGTAAAATTCTTCCTCCTAAAATTCAGCTTTGACCTGATGTGACTGATGCCACTACTTTTTTCCTCATCTTTCACTTGCTTTCTGTTGAAGACATATCCTATCAATGATTACAGTTGTTATAGTGTGTTCCTAACAGATCATTCAACCTAACCCCCGGTGTACAATCAGAGTAAGATTAAAGCTCCCCTTTAGAAGTAGCCTATAGGCCTATGTTGCACATTTTAGGATAGTTCAGGGGTGATTTACAAATAATATCAACAAAACTAAAACGTGCTGTCTACCATTTGATATGAACTGAAGTTTAACTACTTCAGGCATTTTAACAAATATTCATAAAAATTTAGCAACAATCACACCCATTCCCATTTGAATCACAGTGAATGCAGCCGCCCGAGGAGATCCTTGTATTGCACATAAAGGAAAACACATTCACATCAGTGAAACAATTATCTGACATAATCGTGTCAGCAAATGGCGTAACTCTTTGCCACCATCATTACGGTCCAGACAGTTGTAATTATACCATTCCATCAGGTTTATGATGCCATTTGCAGGCACTCTTTCACTTTTATTGTTGAAAATGCCATGATTATCACGTATTGCATTAAAAAGAAAAATCTTCATAACTCTAATGAAAATAAAGAAGTACATTAAGAATGATGGATAGTAGCATGAAAGATCACTTATGATTTATGTACAACGAAGTAAAAACGTAGCTCTGCATTTTTTATGTTTCCTCTCTTTATCACTAACCCTCTTTCCTTACCAGTCCAAATCCCCCTCTCCCCCTTCCCTTCCTACCCCCCCCATCCCCTACCCCTAGTAACAGCTCAAACATCTGCCTACTGTGTTATCCATTTATGTATCTGCTTCTTTCAACTCTCATATCATTCCTTTCTTGTACCCCTCTGCTACCCCCCCCCCCCCCCTCTCTCTCTCTCTCTCTCTCTCTTACCTTGCTCTATCTTCCCTCTCCTTCTCTCTCTCTCTCTCTCTCTTTTCCCCCTCTATCTCCAGGGCTTGATTGAGAAGTAATAATCTGCAGAATTGAGGTTGCCCAAGATTCATCAGCAACCATCCTTTACCATCTGGACATCTGCAAATGAAATGATCCACAGGGGAGATCGCAACTGGGGCGAAGGAATGGGCAGGAAGAGGGGGGATAGTTTGGGGGCGCATGGATGTATTGATGGGATGAGTTAGGAGTAGTAGGAGGTAATGGCAGTGGGGGAAGGGGGAGGGGGTAGGGAGCCTGGAAGACATTTATGGGGAGCAGTGGTAGAGAGGGGGTGTTGGAGAGAGACTGATGAGGGAGCAGGTATGGGGGCTTACAGGTGCAGAGGGGGACGCCTTGGGGGAAAACGGATGGTGCTAAAGTTAGCATTTGAATGTGATCTTTATCTTGCTGTATCAAGATGAGGGAACAGTTGGATGCAGAAGTGTGTGGAAACAGGATGTGGCGCCTCTAGGATATGTGGGGGGGGGGTGGGGGGAGGAGAAGGGAAGGGAGGAATATCATGTGTAATGAGTAGTTTGATGGCAAAAGGTGTAGAAACAATTATCGTAACTCCTTTCTGGTGTTTAGGGTCCAATTATTTGCATCCGCATCTAAATGAGTTAATTTCTATGATTTGCAAAACTGCTATTCAACACAATCAACATTTATACCTGTAGATATCTGTATTTCTATAGTCATTTTCAACAATCACCTTTTAATGTTGCAATTTCTTTTCTGCTTTCATATTCTAAATATTTGGCAAGAAACTACATCAACACATGAGTTTCACTGATGCGATCGTCATGACTACAAGCCATCCCATCGAAGTAGAAAATGCAATAAAAAGAGGACAAACTCTTGCAAAATAAAGGGGGGAGCTATGACCTTTGAACACCAGCACATTGCTGCGGTAGCACCTCATGGATGGTTGGAAAGGAATTACGCTTTACAAAGCATTCTTCCTCAATGTGACTGTGCTTTTGTTCTATGATAAATAAGAATATGATAAAATAACTCTCAATCTCCGTGTGCATGAATGATGGGGTGAGGTGGTTTGAGTAGGGGGAGGAGAGTTTGGTGGGGGGGGGGGAAGGGGAGGAGGAGGAGGAGAAGGGTGCTAAAGACGACTAACATGATTTGCCCCGCATTCACTTGATACCCCGTCGCGAAATCAATTTCCCACCTGACTGCTGAAGTTTTCCAAAAATAATTTCTGCCCTGGGCTGCCTGCGCAGGCTCTCAGCTGAGAGCCATTCCGCCTCCCAAAATACTGCCTTCTATTTTGAAGCAATAAATTTGTCGCTAACATCTGCCAACAGAAATACCAAAATGTCACCACGACAATGGACCCGTCATGATTTGGAAAGATTTTTTTTAATATAAGAAAAGAAAAGACAAGAAAAAAATAAGAGAAATAAGTGTAGTTCTGGAGATTAATGTGAGGAACTTCTTGAACCCTGTTTTTGTACTCTAAATGTTATTGCCCTTTTTTGAGAATTTATTGGTTGGAGTGGAACAGATGGTTTGCGAAATGACATCAGTATCCGTTGGGTTGATGCTCTGCGGGTTCTGGACAATAAGGGATGCATCCTAAATTTGAGCTCACTTTCTCATGTATGGGCTAGATACTTAAATAAAGAAAGGGGAAGAGAATGATTTGATTGCTTATGCTTATCAGCAGACTTGTAAGGAAAATTGTGACCTCTCATCTTTATCCTACCAATGAGGTATCACACACGCGTGATGCCTCCTTCATCTTGCATAATTTTTATACTGAGATATATATCTAAAACCATACAGTTATTCTTTGGTGCAATTCAAAAGATTTAACAGAAAGTAAATCTCCAAATTTGTACACAAGCTACTTCTTCTTCTTCTTCCCCTTTGTCTGCCTTCTTCACTCCTAAAGATTACTGCAGATATTTGCCTTTTTTTGTGCATTTGACCACACCATCAGGATTTCCACCTGTTCTCAAAGAGAAAAGTGAAGTTGGTTCTTCTACATGCATACAGGCTATACATGTAGCTCTCCTACACATGAGAACAACAGCTACAAGTCTCCTCTGATTGACTCAGCAAAGGAAGACAGAGTGCTTTGCCAAATGGCACTGCTGCCAGGCGTGGACTCGAAACTCATGTGCATGGAAGCCTGCGGTCTTATCCGCACAGCTGTCTCAACCCTTTACCGCAATTGAACCAGAGACTATCACATCTGATCTTCATAACTTTCTGCAGAGGCAAATTCAAATAATAACTTACTTAACGATGTTCCTTGGCATAGGACTATAGTTTGTGCTCAATTTATCAATAAGAAAAATTGCCATGGAACCTGCTGGTAGTAGCATATTAATGATCTCTGTTCTACGAATATCCATGATCATCTTCAGAAAGAGTAACCAGGCAAATTGTCGAAACTAAGTAGATTGTCAATGAGTGTAAATTCTTCCTCCATCCCAAAAAGCATGCTGGATCTCACAGGTTCCTGGTGGAGAGAAAAACAGCGCAGAGGGAGAGGATGGCACGAAAAGCGGGTGACTCTGAGGAGAACAGGACTGCATTATCGGAGACAGCGACCATCTCTCCCCCGATAATTGATATTCTCCAACCAGAGTGGGAGAGGGAAAGAAAAAGAGTATAGAGGGGAGAGAGAGAGAGCTCAGTGAAAGAAAACACTGCTCCTTCCTACCAGGGGGATTCCCATAAATCCCCGACTTGCAAGTGGAGTCCACGCTGACCCACTAACTCCAGTCACCTGCCAAACGAACAAGATGAGAGCTGGGCCACCGAAATCAGATACCTCCCGTGAACTGGTTCGCTGGAGAGCGAAGACGGTGGCAGCATGAACTGGTCGAGCACAAGTGCAGCGGAAAAAGGCGAAAAACAGCAAGTAAGAACTAAATTCCAATTTCCAGAACCACATTCCTACCCCAAGCGGTCTTCATTACAAATCTAACTAAGTCGGTCACGACTGGACAATACAGTAATTTCATCCCTCTCACAAATACGAAAGATATCTGTATATACATTATGTATGGTTGGGAGAACAGTTGGATAAGAAGAATAACTGACGCTAAAACAAAAGTGACTGCTGAGGAAGGAAATAGCATGCATTTAACCATTACAAGGCATGCTTTTCTACATCAGCTCTCTCCCTCTCCCTCCTTCTCTCTATCTCTCTCCTTCGACATACATGACTTCTAACATTACATGTCGTCAACCCGCCACATTTCTGGAACATAGTACATGAGGAGACCGCCAGATACCGCTTTGAAGAAAACATTAGCGCTGGTCGCCACAAAGTAAATCTGCATGTCCATGTTGCTTTCTTGCTTTCTTAAAAGCAAATCTTACTTGTGTAATGAGAGCATATCACATGATACTTGGCATGCGTAAGGAAGGATAAAGTGGCAAAGTCGTACGAGCATAAGCCCAGAATGAGAAGACACTGCCGAGCGCATCACAGAGCTGTATGACCAATCCCAGCTTAGTAAAAAAACACACAACCACTTATCTTCCAGCTCGCAAAATGCCAGGGGAGGGAATCTTTTACACTCATGTTCCCAACCTACATTAAGTTCACTCTGTCACAATTGCAAAAAAAACAGTCCGAGTTTGTAATGCATTCAGATTTTATGCACAAACATGAGAACGACAGTTTTTCCTCGGTAACCACAGAGCATGTCCAACCCTGTCTAGCCTAGCAACCACACTTCATGAATGTAGACTGGTTCAGATGCAGGTTTAGACGGTTCTCAAGAGCTACCAAAGGCAGATTTTAACAGAATTGCAAATCACTCTGATAATCATAAACACCCGTAAATCAAAATACATTCTGACACCCTTTTGTTGATAGGACATTTAATGTACTGCATTGATGTTTTCGGGTTGAGCTAGGATTTGATATGCAATGTTTTGGGAGTGATACAGAAAAATGTTATTCTGCCTTTAAGATAAAAACATCTTGATAGTTTGTTTAGCTTTAATGTTTCTACTAAAAAAAAAAAGACTCTACCATTCCAATCACTTCCTTTTTTTCTTTTATTTTAAAGATTGTGCCTAGTTGTAAATATAAAGAGTGACTTCACAGAAAGCTGCTGCATTTTTGCACATGAGACAGGCAATGAAAGTCCTAATAATGGACAGATCTTGAATTATGTCGACACGGTAAACACAACAAAAGTTACCAAAAGTTTCCAAAAACTCTTCTAATTATCATGGGTGTATG